>NW_005842278.1:1698538-1703340 GCF_000455745.1 Alligator sinensis
CCTTCCCCTCCGCCCCCCTCAGCCAGAACCCTGTACTGCCACTGCCTTGTTTCAGTAACCAGTCAAAGTGCTCCAAGAGTGTTATGGACAGACAGACAGACTAAGCCCTTTATTATATTAGAATTCTTGCTACTGATTTCTTTCCTACACTGTGCATATGTCTACATGAGACTCAATACTGTGCAGTAGAGCAAATTACTGTGCAGTGAGCATCTCAGGCACGGCTGGTGAACTCAGACTGGTGAGGTGGGTGGAGCATCGCGGGGGGGGTGGGATTTGCAGCCAGCCGGGAGCGGGGGTGGGGTTTGCAGTCGGCCAGGAACAGGCAAACCCTCCCCTCTCCCCCGCTACTCCCAGTTGGCTGCAAACCACCTCCCCCATGTGACACTCCACCCACCCCATCAGTCTGAGGTCACCAGCCATGCCTGCTGCATCTACACATGCAGATGGTTACTGCGCAGTACTTAACTCTAACTGTGAGTAAATTTGCTACTTGGAAATACAAGTAGCAAATTTACTTGTGATTAGTTACTGCACACTAAAACAAATGCAGACTCTGACCAGGAGCAAATTTGCTCCTGGTCAACCTTACCACCAGGGGGCCACCCTCACCACTGGGGTTCTTTGCCTGCCCCAGCCCCAGCCCCAGGCCCTTAAAAGCCTGCAGGGGTGCCAGAGCCCTGGACCACCTGCAGCCAGTTGCATGCCACAGCATCACACAGCAGAAGCCCCAGGAGAGCCCAGCTGCCTGCCCAGGCTCCAGTACTGGTTCCTAGCACCATGGTGCTGCATGGCTGCCAGGCCCATGCCATCATGCTGCGCTGGGTGCTGCAGGCACCCGCCAGGCCCAGCAGCATCCTAGGACACCTGCAGCCAGCCTCTGGCCACTGGGTCCCTCTCCATCTGGCCCCAGGCCACCTGCAGCAGCCTGCCCAGACACCATTGCTAGTGCCCAGCACATCCTTGCCATGCACCTGCCTGTCCCACACTATGCCCCTATGCTGGGTGCTGCAGGCAGCTGCCCAGGCCCAGCAGCACTAGGACAGTTGCACAGAGTCCCAATTAGCCATTAAGGGAGGCACACTGGCATTTTCCCTCACACTGCGCGCCACCTGCTAGGGCCCCAACTGGTCCCAGGAGGAGTCTGTTGACTTCATCATGCTGTGGGGCAAGGCCAAGGTCCTCACTGAGTTTGTGCAGAGTGGGCACTCCAACTCACACATCTATGAGGAGCTTGTCATGCCATATGCAGGAACAAAGGCATGACTGGTCAGTATGCCAGTGCCACATAAATGTCAAGGCCTTGTGAGCACAGTGGGTCACTGTCACCAACCACAACCACTGGCTGGAGCTGCCTGCAAGTCCATGCCCCTTATGTGGCAGCTGGATGACATCCTTGTGCCCTGAGACACTGACCTGAGCTGTTGTCTACTCCAGCACGGGTGGCCTGCTAGAGCCTCCCCTGAGGCCTAGCACCCATGATGACACATCACCAGAGGAGGGCCCCTCAGCCCACCAGGAGCCTGTCCTGCCAAGCTCCCCACCCCTGGCCTCCTCCAGCAGTTCCAGGAGCTTGGGCCAGTGCCCGCCTCACCAGCTCCATGTGCCCAAGAGGCCAGACTGGCCATGGAACCACCAACTATCAGCAGCTCCAGCTTCTCCCCAGAGGGGGCCCCTCGCCAGGCAGCCAGACACTGCACCCCAGGACACTGCCAGGAGCCACATGTCTTTGCTGCTATTGGGGACTGACTCGAGATGCCAGGCACGCCTTCCATGGCACGTTGTAAGCCCTGTAATGTGGCAAGGGCCCTCCCAGCCCCTGCCCCTATCTTGACCCCTGCTTCCTGCCTGGCCCACCTGTGCTCCCCCATGCCCTCAGCCCCCTCACAGCATGCAGGGAGGTGGGAGACAGTGCCAAACTTTATTGGGCAGCCTGTGCCCCCACAGCTTCATGGACATGGGCTTCTCACATGCCAAGGAACATGTCAATGCTGGCAGCAATGGCCTCCTTGGCTGCAGGGGCAAGGAAGTGTAGCACAGCCATAGGTAGCCCTCTAGGTGGCAGAGGTGGCAGCAGAGGTTGTGGGGCAGGGTGGACTTTCCTTTCCACATGGTCAAATCTCAGGATCCTGTGCCAGGTTTGCAGGTGACTGCGGCAACATAGCTATCAGCAGCAGGGTGTAGTGAATCAGGCATCCCTTGGTCCATGCAAATGGCTCCTTGTGGTACACCCAGGACACTCACATCAGGGGAATAGTCAAGACACAGCACCAGCAGAGTGTGGGGATGGCCCCAGGGCACCTCTCTGGATAGACCTCCTGGTGGGAGGGCAGGGGCACCAGCAGCTGTACATCCCAGTTGTCCGGGAACCCCTCACCCCCTGTGCCCAAACACCATGGGCTTAGTAGTAGCACAGGAGACAGGCTGGCCTGCAGAAGGAGAAGGTGGGGGAGTGGCTTTGGAGACATGGAAATGGTGGGGAGGGGCTGTCTCCAGCATGCCTCTCTATAAGTAGGCCCCTGGGGGGAGGGCAGGGGTACCAGCAGCTCCACATCCCAATCAGCTGGGAGCCCCTTGCCCCCTCCGCTTGGGTGCTGTGGCCTTGGTGGCAGCACAGGAGACAGGTTGGCCTACAGAAGTAGAAAGGGAGTTGGAAAGGAGTGGCTCTGGAGCTCCAGGAGCAGGTGCCGCTAGAAGCCAAGCCTGGCCCAGTCTGAGAAGGGGATGGGAGAGGCCAGCTAGGTGCAGCCAGCACCCAGCACCCCATCTGTTCCTGGGAAGTGAGCCAGAATGGGGGGCTCCGACAGCAGCCACCTGGGCCAGGGCTTGCCTGGCTAACTTACGATGGTTTGTGAGCACCCGTGCGCACACAACCCCCCATCTGAGGCCAGGGGCTCCCTGGTATAGAGCATCTTATCTCAGAAATATTGGAAACTTTTACAAACAACCTCTTTCTCTTGGCCCTGTAGGCCCTGAAAATGCACACAGGGGAGAGGCACCAGTTGGCAGCTTGGATGCACCGTCAGGGTCACCAGCAGCCTCAGTTGGGGTCCTGCGGATGTGCCAGCTCCAGAAGTGCAGAACACAGGACTGGATCTGGTTGCTGGACCAGCTGGTAACCAAGGTCAAGGAGCACCTAGAGGACTTGCAAGCCTGATGCATGGAGGCTGTTACCTGCGAGAAGGTGAGGGACTGGGTGGACCAGCAGTCCAGGAACAGGCTTCTGGCCCTGGAGAATCAGCATATGGAGGCCCTGGAGCAGCAGGCTGTTCTGGTGGCCAGTATAGTGGAGGCTATGGAGGAGGACCACGAACTGGTGGTTGCCTTTGTGCCACCTGCTGCCCTGTCCCTAGCCCCACCTGCACCTGGAAGCCACCCAGCCCCCCCACCCAGGCCCAGTCCCACCACTCATCCTGGCTCCATGAAGGCATGGAGCAAAAGCTGCCTGCAGTGGGGCCAGGACCATGTGTAAGCCCTGCTGGCCCAGGCCAGAGGCTGCAGGAAGGGGAGATGGGCACTCCAGCAGAGCCGCACCCACCATCATCCTGGGTGAGCCCCCTGCCCTGGGTAAGCCCTCTGCCCATCCCCCCTGGCATGCACAGTAGCAAGGAAGCAGCTAGAAGCCAGCATACTAGGTGCCTGTCCCCAGCCTCCACCCCCTAGGCAACTCCACCCCATGGCCCCTCTCCTCAGTAGGCCACACACAGAGCATGCACTGTAATAATACACACAGGGAAGAGGGTGTTTTATTGGTGGTGGGTGGGGTGGGTGATGGAGTATCTCTATGGGGAGTGGGGGGAGGGGGAATGGACTCTGTTGTTGGGGGAAGGGAGGGTCTGTGTTTGTGAAGGGAAATAACATGTTCTTCAGAGAACTGTCCACAGTAAGCATGGTGCTGTGGGTGTGGGGTGGGGCAGGGGGCTGTGGGTGGTGGTCTAGGCAAGATACAGGTGGTCCACCAGGTGTTTTAGAATTCCCTTGGAGAATTAGAACTGAGAGACTGGAGAGAGAGTGGTTGTCTTGTGAGAAGTGGGCACCCACAGGTAATTGGATATTTTTTTCTTTGATAGGTTTTTAGTGTGCATTCACTCTGGTATGCAGCTGGCCCCACTGGTGTGTGTGTGGCTCACCTGGGGGCCTCAGCAGGAGGGGCCTATTGCTGTCATTGTCACCACAGTTGGTGCTCCAGGTACCAGGTGTCCTCTACCCACTGTGCTTTCTTCACCCAGGCCTCATGGAAGAGCTCCCCGCAGGCCTTGCAGATGTTATGCAGCACGCAGACTGTAACAATGACCTGGGGGATGTTGGATTCAGCACCCTTGAGGTAGGTGCTGAGGGTGCACCAGCATCTTTTGAGGTGGCCAAAGGTGCATGCACTCCATGAGTACGTGGGTCCAGCCCAGGCACCAGATGCCACAGTGAGCCAGGACAGGTGGCCATATGGAACGGCAGGGCTGAGACTGACCTAGGCCAGGTGACAATCCCTGCACCAGGCCAGCAGGACCCACACAGTGGCCAGCAGGAGCCCAGGGCAATGGACATCACTGCTGGGGCCCAGGGCTAGAACAGCCATGGTGTGGTGGGCAGAGGCTGAGGCGAGAGACCTCCCACATGCTACCACCACACTCTGCATGCTGCTCTGGGCCAGGAAATCTGGTGGCTCAAGAGCACATTGTGTGGCTGTCTTTTAAACATGGCTGCCAGCCACAGACAGCTGCAGCTGGAGCCTCCATGTCCCCCTGGCAGTGGCAGAGGGCCAGTGCAAGGCCCCAGGGGGTGGGAACAGACTGCTGCTATGATCA
>NW_005842278.1:1703350-1709737 GCF_000455745.1 Alligator sinensis
CCTACATGTGTATATGCCTGCCCAGGGTGAGTTTACTCTAGAGTAAAATACTCTAGAATAAACCACCCTGAAGTATTTGCACATATAGATATGCCCTGTCTAGGGTTTTAGTATTATATTCCAAGTATGTAGTACACAAGCAGCTTATACTAATTACTTCAGCAACTGTAACTCTTACGTCAATGGTTCTTAACTTTTTTAGACTCAAGGCACCCCTCCATATCTTTTGTGAACTAATGACAGCCTATTTCAACAAATAATTTATTATGTTACAGGGCTTACCTCCTTGCAGGGGGACAGGCTTATCTCTTCACACCTGAAGCCAGAGCCTGCCTTTATCTGCTCATCTCCTCACACTTCCTGCAGCATCCTCCGAATGACCTTGTGCCCCAGCACTCTTGTTAAGAATTACTGTTCTAAGTAGTCAAAGTTGTGTTTTTTAATAGGGCCATGTGTAGACAAAACAAGGGGCATGTGTACATGACACTTTAAAGTGGGTTAAATGCTTTTGCACCACTTTAATGGTGTTGGTGTTTGCACACCTCAGTGGCATATTGTGCAGTAATTCCAGTCGCTGTAGGAAATTTGGTGGCGTAATGTGTCTTAAATGACTTGGGGTGCAGCAAACTAAAACTCCCCCGGGGAGTTTTACTTTGCTGCGCTAGAGCTGCGGAGCGAAGCACCAGTCTCCATGCAGCTCAGGGGTTCTGCAGGAAGCCCATGCAGGCAGCCTGGCAGCAGCCTGGAAAGGCAGGCTTCACCCAAGGAAAAAAAAGCAGTGAGCCTGATCTCCCTCACCCCGCCCTGTGGCCTGCCTGCCTGCCTGAGCTGCACAGGGGCCCAGAGCTTCCCTCCATGGTTGTGGTGCCCCCCGGGACTGTCCAAGCTGGGTGTCTGTGGGTGGGTGCCACCTGGGCAGGGGGCTGCCACTGCCATGGAAGGAAGCACCAGCCCTCCCCGCAGCTCAGGGACTGCTCCGCCCGCTGGCAACTCGCCCTCCCCTCCCCACTGCCGGAGAGGGAGGTAACTTCATATGCGCGCATGACATGGGGGTTTAAAGGGCCCTATATTGAAGCAGTGTTTTTAAAAACCCACTGCTTCAATTTAGGGCCCCAGTTTCACCTATACACACCCTAGGTTAATATGTTGCACCCATTTCATTCAAATATTACAGTTTTCTCCCCAAGATTATCTTTAAACCTAGCTCTTCCTCAGGCTGCCTGCAGGAATAAATCCAATTTGCAATTTGTATTTACAAACCATAACACATTTTTTTAAAACTAGTACAACCCTCTTAAATTCTTGATAAAATAAAAAACAGTAACAATTGGGTGCTAAAAAGTTACTTGTTTGACAAATTTATTTTTTGTAACTGATCTTAGTGTCTTACTGAATCTCAGAAATAGGATGAGAGATGAGTTTATACCCATCCTCTTGCTACTCTATCCTTATTCAGAGATCCTCAGAAAGCCTCTTAAAATAGTTTTATTCTAGGTTGATTGAACTATACACTATTTCCTGTGGCTGGCATCCCTGGTATATAATAGCTTTTTTGTTATCTCTTGGTAAGTACTGAAAATATAACTTCCAAAGAGAATTGTTAGCAACAAGCTCTCTTCACTCCCTTGCCTTTGAGCTGAGATGTCAACATTTACATTTCTGCAGATTCCTATCTTTAAAGGCTTACATGGTGTCTTGTCCAGTCTCTTTGGTTCACAGGAACAGAAAGTACACATTTCACTGGCTTTCATTAAAGTAACATAAAGCTTCTCCCTAACCTCTGACCGCAACATTCTTCAGGGAAGAGACATTTCTCTATGCATTCTGTACTGATTCATATGCTCTTAGATTAAGGTTCAACTTGAATTTTGGTGCGTTGGGTGGGGTGCTAAGTACTTACATCCTTGCATGGACTGATGCTGTGGCAGCAACAGTTTGTTCTCCCAGGGGCCTGACATTTTTTTGGATGGAGATAGAAGTGACAATTTTCACCTGATCTGACCACAGAAAGCAGTTTATAGTGGTGACCAGACACAAGTGAACAGCTGCAGACAGCTTCAAAAATGGCTAATCAGGTGAAAATCTGACCCCTTATTGCATGAAGTATGAGATAAAGATGTTTCAAAATGTAGCATCTTTTGTAACTGTGTCTGCAGAGCTCCCAGACTGTTGCTGTTTTCAGAATAGTTGGGGGAAACGAAGCAGAGGGAGTTCAGTCTGAGGGTTTTTCAGCCCCTGCTGGAGGGTGGGGCAGGTGTATTGGAACCTCCTCCCCCCCCCCGAGGTGGGGGGGCTCCAATTCACCCACTCTGCCCTTCAGCAACAGCTAGGGAACCCCAAGAAACAGTGCCCTCCTCTGCTTGCCCCCTTCCATTCTGAAAACAGCAAGTACTGGCAGAGAGCCATGGCTGTTACTATGGGAACCTGACTGCAGGGTCCCAGCCAGCAGCTACATTCCCATCCCCCCTGGAACTAACAGTGAACTTCTGTTTGGTCTGGGGTAATGCTGTAACTCAGAACACTTTATAGAACACGTTCTGAGTTACAGCTGGGAGCTGCATTTCTGTCTGTACCCTTTGTTGCCCCCCTGAATCAGAGCCCAGGGTCCCACTCACTCTAGTTACCCTACTGCTCTTAGGATAGTATAAAGTATGAAATATGTATAAAGTTATCTTCTGACCAACTGTAGGCATTACATTTCTACTGGAAGAACATTACATGAGTTCACACAGTGAAAAATGGCTGTTTTGGGAGAAAAATAACTACTCTCTCACCCAGTAGTAGTTACTCCTGAGATAGTTTCTCCTAGGAGAATAAAGGCCTGTACACTTCCTTACTGCTTGTTTCCTCCCGGGGACAAAGAGGAATCAAGCTGCAAGGAAAAGCTTCTATACCCTCCAGAAACGAGGATCACCCCTGTTTAGAGAAAGTGTGGAGACCCCACCTATAGACTGAGAGGAAGGTGGAGGAACAGCTACTCACTGTTCCCTGCTGGCTCCTCACACCCAAGTCCCCATTAGGAGTAATGGCTGGGGGCTTTTCCTTGCTAGCCTAGTCTCCCAGGAATGGCAGGATGTGAACAATGTTGTCAACTCATGATTTTTGGCATTGTTCTTAAAGTCTAAGCTTCGGCAATATGAAAAACATAGCTCTGTATATATAAAAGAAAGAGGTAAGTTTTTCATACTCCCAAAGTGTAGACTTGAAGATTAATGCCAAAAATCATGAGTTGGCCATACTGTGTGAGAAGAATAGGATTCCAGCATTTTCCCCAGACTATGATCACCCTGGTCTCAGGAAGTTGCAAGGAGCAGGGAAGAGGGGGGCAGCTCTAGGCTGAATGCCTGTACTGTTTCTCTTCCAGAATCATTTATAATGGAGAAATTTTTCACCACAAGAAATGAATACCTATATGCTACGTCTAATTTCATATACAGGTAACAACAGAATGAAACCAGCCAATTTCACTGAATTTCTCCACCAGAAGAAACCAAAATTATTGCTGTTAGTGTGATAATATATGGAAGAAAAAGTTTGTAAGATAATGAGACTCTGACCTTAGTTAAACTGCTTTAAACCTAAAGTAGCACTATTGATTATATTGGAGATAGGGAGTAAACAGGATCAGAACATTGTCTAATCTTTTTTTTAAAAGTTATATGTTGGTTGTTGTCTTTCTTATCATAAACTGTGATGCTATAACCTACTATCCTTCATATCTGTCTGGTAATATAGAAAGAATTATGAGGCAGTAGTGGCAACTGCATCGTTAAAAATGTGGACCTTGGTGTTGTCCACAGCTGCTTTTGGGTTATGGCACTAAACTTTCCTCTAATTGGCTATTCAGCTGCATTAAATTGCTAGGAGTACATTGTAACAAGGAGGGGGCATCTACACATTTGCTTATTGTGCAGTAACTTATTTTACTGCGCATTAAAGCATCACATAAAAAGCATGTGATTACACTAATGTGCAGTAAAATAGGCTACTACACATTAAGTGTCACTTAAAAACTATGCTCTGCTCATTAAGGCAGGCTAATGTGCATTTCTTTACCACTTCACATTGGAGGTACTAAATTTAATGCGCATTAAAAAAAGTACCTTAATGCATGTGTAGACACACCCAGAATGTAGGGAACTGGTCACATAATTCCCATTACCAATAACTCCAATTTTAATACCTACAGCAAAACATATTCTCTGTTATGAAAAGTAAAACTTAAATCACTTGATGGGCAGGTTTTTAAAGTGATTAATATTGCCATGATCCAAATGATTAGGGATAGACTTTGAAGCAATCAATTTTCTTCATTTCTATAGTGTAACTTCTATTACACTAAAAAGAAATTTATGAACTGAAAAAATAAATTTTAAAAAGTTTCAAAAACTTCAGCTTCCTACAGTTTACAAAAGGCAAAGCTTGTCAAAAAAATTTTAGATCAGATTTCCATCACATAATACTATTTCATCAAGGTTGAAAAGTGTTGTGGAAATGTGTCATTTTCATTTAAAAACAAAAAACAAAAAACACTTGGCGGAAACAAACCTGAAATGATTCTAAAACTAAATGGAGCTTTACTATTTAGTTTTGATTTTCTAATTTTATTTCAGTTTCAGTGATAATCCTTGGCCCTATGCTTTTTGGACAAACATTTGTTCAATTGCATAGAACTGCTGTTTTATGTTTGCCTGGGTCAAGTTCAAGGAAGCAAGCTGTGTGTATCATCCATGGATAGTTTAACATAATGGGCTGTTGTATTTAATCTACATAATGCACCCAAATGTCAGAGCGATGGGTGCTTTGGGGGAAAAATAACATTCTAATAGTATTTCACACAGGCAAACATTTCACAAAATGGATGAGATTTATGGTTATAAAAAGTGAAAATCGCAAGCCTATTCTATACCTATTCAGACAGATCCCACTCATATGGAACTTATATGGCATCTCAGAGCACGTCCACACATGCAAGCACATGCACTTGCAGCAGCTCAAATAGAAGCACTGCAAATTTGAGCCAGGGCTTTTTGCTTCAGTGCACATGCTCAGACATGCACTTTGTTGTGGAGCAAATTGTGCCACTTGGGGCACAATAACCCTGCCTGGCTCCTCCCGGATCTGCAGCCAGGGGGTGCTAGAGCCCAGGGCCAGACCCTGTGCTGTCCCCAGCATTATAAAATGCTACCCTGTCCTGGCCCCAGCAGTATATAAAGCTGTCCTGGCAAGTAGCTCAGGGCTACTAGCTCTCAGGAGCTTCTGGGGCCCAGCCAACTGGTACCTGGGGACACTACCCCTTGTGCCAGCTGGACTGCTGAAGCAGCCCTGAGAGTTCCCTGCACCCTTTACCCAATGCAGCAGTCTGGCAGTGGGGGCTGCTGCCTGGCTGTGACCTGCTGTGCACCTGTCAGACTCAGATGGGGACTGCAGAGTCAGTAGAGGCATCTGCCTCTCTGGGCCAGCTGCCAGTGGACTGTGGTTGCAGGGTTGGCCTATGTGCAGCCCTACTGCCATGTGTGCCCCTGCCCAGCTATCTGGGCAGCTATCACCCGGAAGATATTCCAGGTGTAGTGGCCTGCTTTGAACTGTCAAAGCATGTCCTCCTGGCCCCATTTGTCCAGGAGGTCAGCCACAGCCAGATGGGTCCAAGGTGCCAGCTCTTAGCAAGCAGTGTTCTGCCATTGGCCTCCCTAGCAAGAATTCTGGTGTCCCCTATTGGAAAACTGAAAAATCCCTGATAAAAAAAAACCCAAAGTCACTCTGTAAAATACCCCCAAATCCATGTTCCTCCACAAGTAAAACAAAAGACCACTGTAAAGACAGAGAGCAAGAAAGAGACAGTGATCAGTTGGACAATGTTTTATTGATATATCTTACAGTGTTAAAGCACGTCTCTTATCATAATAATAAAGTGAACTCTAAATACATGTTTCATGAATTCATGAATACATGTTTTGCTGCAATCCCACAGGGCGATGGCTCCCGCACAAGGGGTTTGGCCCCCAACAAGAAATTCAGCCTTCTCACAAGGGGTTCAGCCCCCCAACAGGGGGTTCAGCCCCCACACAAGGGGTACAGGCCCCCAACAGGGGGTTAACCCCCCACACAAGGGGTGTGCCCCCCAACAGGGGGTTCAACCCCCAAACAAGTGGTTCGGCCCTCCAACAGGGGGTTCAGCACTCTCACAAGGGGTACAGTCCCCCAACAGGAGGTTCAACCTCCACACAAGGGGTATGGGCCCCCAACAGGGGGCCAATGGCCTCCACAGGGGCTACCACCCCCCCTTGCAAGGCCCACATGCCCTACCCCAGCCCAATGGCTGCCCCACCCAGCCCCACCCCTGCTCCCCCGGACCCCCCAACGGCTGTCCCACCCCTCCCCACCCCC
>NW_005842278.1:1709748-1709953 GCF_000455745.1 Alligator sinensis
CAGAAAAAAAACCAGAAATAAAAATGGAAAAAAAAAGCCTCTGCTTACCCTAGAAGCAGGGGTGGGGGAGGGGCTCCCAGGCCTCCTGGCAGAGCCCCCCAGGATGCACAGGGCAGCGAAGGGGCAGGAGGGCTCAGGCTGGGGCTGCTGGGGCTGTCAGCCTGCCCTGCACTGTGCAAGCGGGGCCCCAGGCAACCACACGGCA
>NW_005842278.1:1710136-1712623 GCF_000455745.1 Alligator sinensis
CCATGATCCCCTCCCCCCTCCTCCGGCCCCCCCGACCCCTTACTCACCGAGCCCTGGTGCTGAAATACGTGGCCTCGCTGGCCGCGTGTTTCAGCACCAGGGTGAAGGCCAACCATAGAGACACTCTGGCAGTCAGAGTGTCCCCATGGAGGACCCAACTTCCTTTTGCCTCAGGTTGCTGCTTTTTTAAATGTCAATTTTTTTAGACCCCTGGATATCCAGGGGTCTAATTTTCCCTTCAAGCTGCAACATTTTTTTGTTCCCACACGTGCCTGTTGCCCCGCCTCAAAGGGGTTTGAGGCAGGGCAAGAGACACGTGAGTGCTCCTGTGGACGCGCCCTCAGAGGCTTACTTTATTCTTATTATGTAGCCTTCTGTTGAAACACAGATTTAAAAAATGGGACTTATCTGCCTTTTAAAGCTGTATTCACAAATTGGCTTCTTCTCCGTAAAAATTGATGATACCTCTATAGGTAGTTCTACAGTCTTTTCTCTCCCTCCAAATTCAATAAGACATTTTAATTCTTAAAATAATATAACTGAATGTAGTTCAAATGATCGTGCCATCTTTCCTCTTCATGAAAAAATGACTGGGAGTTATGTGTAAAGAAGATCCTTGGGTAAAATCTATATCAATAACTATATCTATTATTCACTACTCCCAATTCTCTTCAACTGCTAGCTTTAGCTCTTGTAGCAACTGGACAAAAAAGCATGAGATTCTCCCAATTACTTGCAGGCATAGTCTAAATTATCTTTAAAGCGCTGAAGAGGAGGAAAAGAAGGGGAAAAATCATCAATAATATAACTGTACTGTTGTACTACTGGTCACTATAGAAGCACCAGTCCATTTTCTCCCTGGATTGCATGACCTAGAAAATCTAAATGTGACAATTTGAAACACTAACTGTGAAAATGCATCTCTTGTTCTGTGCCTAGACCTAGAATCCAAAGTCTAAGATGGAACAAAACTGTAATTCATACCAGTTATATTGGGCATACCCTCTTTCTTTGAGCCAGCAAAGCATGTATGACAGGGTGCAGAGCGCAGGTCTGCATATCAGCTAAGGGCTCTAATTAAAGGTCAATCTCTTGTTGAAGTTAAAGTCTAAAAATTGCCTTCAATCCTGCTTCTTCAATGTATTTCTGATTATATTTTCTTTTCTGTTAGGAATTGGAATGCAGTCAGTTTTTGGAATGCAGCTTACTGTTTTATATGGATGTATAAAATGTCTGTCAATTACACTTGGATAAATATAAAATAAATGTAATGTATTTGTTCAGGAAAAATCCATTTTTTTGTGTTATAAGTAACACAATGTAGTGTAACTGTCAGGATGCTGCTGCAATGTGTTATTCTTTATATTGTGAAGAAGGCAAATGTAATCTTTCATCATCTGTCAGCTTTTCTAACTTGAGCAGTATTGTTATATTACTGCTCAACTTGCCAGTAGTTGGAAGCAAAGTCCATTTTCTCTCTGGATTGCCTGGCTTAGAAAGTCTAAAAAATATGACAATTTTAAACACTTACTGTGGGAGGGAGGAGGGGGAGCAGTTGTTATTCTGCGCCTCTGTGATAGGTCTGTACCAATTTGCCCAGACCTAGAAGTCACTGAAGTTTAAGGCATAGAATTATTTGATTTCTCTGAACTACTACTGGGCTGCACCTGATCATTTTTTTCTGAATAAATGATGGGAAAGGCAAACAGAAAATAAAAAAGTGTAATTATATATGTTTTGACATATTCTATTGAATTTCACAGATAATTTTGGATAGAAAAGTTTTCCATCCATTCTTTGGATAGAAAGTCTTATCCAACCAGTGTATTAGGTCGACCTGAGCTTTACTGCATAATACCCATTAGTAATAGCTAGTTATAAGTGAGAAACACATTAGAAAAGTCTTCTGTGGGCTACAGTATTTTCCACGTTCAATAACTATACAACTTCATAGATTCTTTTTTATGCTGAATATTTGTATCTTTTTACGTATATGTTAACTTCTAATTATCTCTTCTCTCCTGTTAGAACAATTTTTTGTTCATTCAAACCAGAATTTCCTGGTTATGTACCTGCTTTGCATCCTTTTGCTCTGTTTCAATAGATCCTCACTTAAAATTTCTCATGCATGTGCTGTTCTACTTGTGCTAAGCTGTTAGAAAGCTGCTAGCTGTTGGAGACTTGTTAGAAGACAGAACACTCTGTTAACCTTTAAAATGCTTTCAATAACAATAAATAAGTCTATGGAGTGTTTCAAAAGCCCAGTGGAAATGACATACTCTATTAAATTTTGTCAGCCTGACACATGATACGGTCTTGTGGCCCACTGGCCCTGTGCCTGGCCCGACTGTTCATCATACTTAGCATCAACAAGGATGCCACAACTTGATCTTATAGGATGCTTCAATTGGGAGAAATCTAATTACCCTCATAGCTAGACTCTGCTACACTGGACTGCTCTGGTCTTCTGGGGCTCCAACCTTCCCT
>NW_005842278.1:1712654-1725465 GCF_000455745.1 Alligator sinensis
TAATCGTTTGTCCTGCACCAATATCTTTATATGCAAACTCATTCCCTGTTTGCTGTATGGGCTCATGGTCATATCTGGCCCGTCAGCCCAATATACTGGTCCCCTGCACCTTTACAACCCTCTGGTCATGGCCTTGCATGAAGTAAATGAAATAAATACAACAATCCCCTTGTGCTGTAGTGGGAGACTTGGCAGCTTATAGGAGACCCTTCTCACTGCAGTTCGGTAGTCTTCTATTTTTAATGGAGTCATTCCTTTTCAAGCAGGGTGATGCTACTTCGGTTCAAAAGAAAAAAAACTCCTATGGAAGTGAAGGCCCTGTCTTTGGGCACTTTGACTGGGCTCTGTATTGACCCATCCACGTCTTAAGTATGGCCATGTGTGGGCTCTGTCTCTCTGGCATCTCACTGGTCTCTCCCTCTTCCCAGTAAAACAAACAAACAAAAAAGGACCTTATTTTTGCTGTATCCATCTGTCCTGCAGGTAGCTTGTCCCCCCGATGAAGCTTCTGGCTGGCTCCTGCAGCTTTTCCTTTACCTGTTTTTCCCTGTCATTCAGGTTCGAATCCTGGCTCAGGCTTAGTAAACCTGAGCCGGTGTGGGGCAGTCTGATTCAGACCAAGCAGCTTCTCATAAAGCAGGCTGTCCTTGGTGTTCTCTTCTACGCCGGTGCCTCTCGATCTGGTGTGTCTGGCAAGTCCCCTGCAGCAGTGGAAGCAAGCAGAGCCTTTTTCTCATCTTCATACATCCTCACCCACAAGAGAATCTGTCAGTGTCCCTTGGTCAGATCCAGAGTAGAGATAAACCTAGCCTTTCCAACCCTCTTGAGGATCTCACTAATCTGTGGCATCAGGAAGAAGTCAAACCGGGAGGTGGCATTTAGCTTCCTGCAGTCTACGCGGCGACGTAGAGTCTGATCTGGCTTAGGGACAGCCACAGGAGGACTCCACCAAGGGCTCCATGATTCAGTGATAACTCCTTGAGCCAGCATCTTATCTATCTCAGTTCACATCAGGTGGTACCAGTGGTGAGGAATTCCCCTCCATTTCTCTCTTACTACTTTTCCTTCTAAGGTGATAATCCTGTCGTTTATGTCCTTTACACAGCCTGATATTTCACTAAACATATCTCAAAAGACACTCACCAACTGTTTTAGTTGGCCCTGTTGTCTGCATGTCAGTTGGGATCCTAAGAGTACCTCTGGGCAGCCCTCCAGCTCCTCCTTAAGGTTGTCTGCCTGCTTGGCCATTTCTTCTCCTGGAGAGGGTTTTACCAACAAGCCCTCCTTCTTGTGCCATAGTTTCAGAAAGTTGGCATGATAATTTGTTTCTTTTTTATGCTCTGGGCAGAGCACTTCATAGTCTACTGGCTGGACTCTTCTAATGACTTCAAATGGTCTCTGCCAGCAGGTTAAGTACTTGCTTACAGTGCTGGGGAGGACTACTGACACCTTTTGCCCTGCTCATAGGTCACGTACCTGTGCCCCTTTATCATAATGGGTTTTTTGTTTCTCCTGGACCTGTTGCAGATGCTCCCACACCACCTCACCAGCCACCTGCAGCCCATGCCTCAGTTCCCACACATATTTGGTGGACTGGGGTCCTGCAGCTTCTTCCTTTTCTCACTCTTCATGAACTATATCTGATAGGTCCCAGGGTTGGTGCCTGTACACTAACTGAAAAGAGGCAAAGCCTAGAGAGGACTGAGGGGCTTCTCTCATGGCAGATAATAAGGGTGGAAGTAACAGGTCCCACTTACAGGTTCCTCCTGTGCACACTGAGGTAACATATTTTTAAGTGTATCATTGAATCATTCCACCAGCCTGTTTGTTTGAGGGTGGTATACAGCTGTGTGCAGGGGTTAGATTTTAAGCACCATGCACAGGTTACACATAACATGGGACATGAAATTTGGCCATTGATCCATGATTATTTCTTTCAGGATCCTGACTCTTGCTACCCATTTAAGGAGCTCTTCAGCTACACGAGGACCCATGACAGTGCACAGGGGAACCATGTGGTGTAGTCAATTAAGACTAGTATAAACTGATGGCCAACCAAGCTCTTAGGGAACAGTCCAACTATGTCTAAGGTGATCCATGAAAAAGGTTCAGCCACTACTGGCATAGGCTGTAATGGTACTTATAGGGGTTTCCTGAAACTGACCTATTGGCAGTTGGGACAGACCTGGCAGAAATTTTCTACCTGCTTATTTAGGTGGGCCAGAAACACTACCTGGCTAACCTGGTTTCTGTTTTTGCCCTCCCTAGGTGCCCCCCCCCATGGGATTTCATGTCCAAGCTTCAACGCGGAAGCCCTGAAGGGCTGGGGAATCAGGAGTTGGAGTATGTCTGTGCCTCCCTTCTTTGCCTTGTTTAATTCTATAAAGAAGTCCCCTTCTAATCTCAGACTGTTGGAGGATAGCACACTGCTCAGGACAGATTACCTGGCCATCCTGCTTTGCTAACTCTGTCTGGATTATAGTCTGGATTACAACTCTTCCTCTGCTTGGGCCTCCTGGAAGTGTGTGCTACTGGACAGGCTTTCTAGGTTGAGTCCATCGAGGTTGTCAGCATTCAGTTTTTCTTCCACAAGGCCTAGATTGGCCTTGGCTTGGGCCCATACAACTTTGAGGACATCATATATCTCAGCCCAATCTCATCCTAGGATCATTGGACAAGGTTAGTCTTCAGCCAGGCCAATGGGCACTTCCCTGGTGACATTTAGGACCTTTACCCAATATCTTTTCCGAGGGTAGATGGACAGCTGCCCGTGCATGCAGACCATGCAAATGGAGGTTGTGTCCAGGTCCCGGCTTGGAAGAGCCAAATCTGCACAGATCAGTGTCTGGGTGCAGCCTGTATCCACAATGGCTTATAACCTCTTCCCTCCTACATCAGCATGGATTGTTGGTTTCTCCCAACTGCCTTCCCAACTCATATTTCCCGACTATAATCCATTATTTTAACCAGACCATTATCTTTCTGGTCATTTCAGTATGCCCACATCTCCACATGGGATGCCCCTGTGCAGAATGTAGGCCGAGGATTACTTGCACAGTTGTGAGCCATATGTCCCATTCTTCCACAATGGAAATACACCACTGGGGAACTAGGTGCCCATCAGGTTTCTTTGCCCTCTTCCCCTCCCATCTTTTCCCCCTCTTTTGGGGCAGAGCTTGGCCCTCCCCTTGGGCCTCACTCCCTATTGTTGTCCCCTTGGGTATTTTCAAAGTCTTTGGCTAGTTGCAAGGCTTCTGCTGAACATTTTGGATGGTAACAACTCACCCAGCACTGAGTGTTTTCATGAAGATCAAGGAGGAAGTGCTCTAATAGAATTTGGTAACAAAACTCCACTTTGGACATCTCTAGGGGTTTCAGCCACTTGTCCAACAAGTCCGACAGGCACTGGAGCAGAGCCCTGGGGGGCTTGTCTTCCTTCTTCATCTTTGCCTGGAAGGATGCTGATATGTCTCTGGGTTTGTGTCCAATCTGTACAGGATCTCTTTCTTCAACTTGTTGTAGTCCATTGCATCCACACGGGACATGGCCCTATATGTTGCCTGGACTCTCCCTATCAGAAGTAAACCTAGCTGTCCTGCCCACCAGCCTTGGTCCAGACCACAGGCTACCACTGCATATTTGAAGCTCTCTAGGAAGGCTTTAGGGTCACCCTGTGTGGTTATGTTAGGTACCTTTAATTCAACCTGATTCAGCTGGACACTGGCCTGCTGCTGAAGCCATTTTCTTCCAATTCTCTTTGTCTGGCTGCCTGCTGCTGCTGTTGTTATAGCAGTTGTCCCATAAAATGCAAGGTCTGTTGGAAAGCATCAGAGCCACCCAGTGCAGTGCTTGGGAGATCCACATAAGCCATCATCACAGTTCCTGGCCAATGCACTACTTTGTCGGCACAACATGTGATAAGGTCTCAGGGTCTGGCAGCCCTGTGCCTGACCTAACTGTGCTGTGGGTATTTTAGATAATCAGAGTTATCATCAAAAAGGGATTACCCAATTCTCACCTGCCATGACTTGATTTTATAGGATGTTCCAATCAGGAGAAGTCTAATTACTTTTATAGCAAGACTCTGATGTGCTGGACCTATCCAGTCTTCTGGGGCTCCAACCTTCCTGCACCAATATATTTATATGCAGATATGTTTCCTATTTGCTGTAAGGGCTCACGGTCATATCTGGCCCGTCGGCCCAATATACTAGTCCCCTGGACCTTTTCAAGCCTCCGGTCATGGCCTTGCATGAATTAAATGAAAGAAAATCCCCTTCTGCTGTGATAGGAGACTTGGCAGCTTATAGGCAGAGCCTTCTAGCTGTGGTTTGGTAGTCTTCTATTTTTAATGGAGTCATTCCCTTTCAAGCAGGGCAACACTACTGTGGTTCATAAGAAAAAAAACTCCCTCCCATGGATGTGAAGACCCATCCAGGTCTTAAGTATGCCTGTGCATGGGCTCTGTCTCTCCAGTCTCTCCCTCTTCCCAGTAAAACAAACAACAAAGCAGAACTTTATTTTTGTTGTGTCCATCCGTCCTGCAGCTGGCTGGTCTCTTTGGCAAAGTTTCCGGCTGGCTTCTGCAGCTTTTCTTTTTCCTGTTTTTCCCTGTCACTTGGGCTTGAGTCCTGGCTTGGGCTCAGAAAGCCTGAGCAGGTACTGGGTGGTCTGATTTGGATGAAGAAGCTGACGTAAAGTGTGCTGTCCTTGGCGTTCTCTTCTCCACCGGCACCACTTGATCTAGCATATCCAGCAAGTCCCCTGTGGCAGTGGGAGTGAGCAGGGCCTTTTTCTCATCTTCACAAATGTAATTGACTTTTAAGGGAGTATCTATAGGAGTCTATAGTTTTCATCCCAATTCAGGGCTAGAAGATGTTTCATAAGAGAGATGATTATTTTGCCCCTATTTTCCATATGAAATTTAATCTTGATTGACATCTCATTTAGATTCACAAAGTTTACCTATGTTATGTTTAAAAGATGAATTTTATTTTAATGTTTGCTTTTCAATATGCATAGTGTCTCATCTATCACACAATCTTGTTTCTGTTCTCCAACTACATGGCAACATTTTTAACCAGGAGAAATGAATCAAGGAGAGAGTGTGTGTGTTTGTGCATGCACATAGACAAGTACAAGCATGCACCATTTAGTACAGTTGGTTCCCAAAATTGACTGAGGTCTCTGAATGTCATGCAGAATATACTTTAAGAGAATCTAGCATGAGTTTTTTGGAACCTGCTGTGTTAAAGCAGATGCTAAGGTTATGCAATGCTAATACTAATTAGTAAAACTAAGATAATGAATGAAGCTGACCATTATCAGACTCCTTAGCTCTGAGTGGTTATTATACAACTGAAACTCTCTGGAAATGTGGAGAACAACTGGAACCGTTTTAAATAACTTCATGGATGTCAGCAAAAGGTAGGCATGGGGTCTGAAAATACCTGGTTTCAAAGCAAAGCAATTAATATTTTTAATAATGTCAGTTAAATCCAGCAAAAGGAAGTTCACTATGAAACTTTATAAAAGAATTTTGAGTAGTGTAGACCTTTGTATTGAGTTGGAATCATTTTATCTTACATTACAGCAGCTTTAGTAGGGCTTGTGTTAATTTTAAGTTAGGCCACGTTAGCATGAAATGACATAAAGGGAAGTAATGTAAAAGGAACTGAGTTAAGTGAGAGAAACTTCTTGGAAAAAAAAGACTAGCTGATCTTATGACATCAGATCTTGATTAAGGGTTCAGGTCAGTATGTTCCAGCTCAACCAACAGGGTGAGACAAAAGCATCTATTTCTGACTATATTTGTCCAAGTTTCTATCAAGTAATATTGTACGGCTTTGTTTGAGAGAGGGAATTCAGCGTCTCAGTATGTGGAGATGTGCTGTACTGGCATTCTTTGCTGAGGTTCCCATCTGCAGATAGAAGAAGTTTGAATGCCTCTTAGAAGTTAGCCCCTGAATTTGGGTAAGATCTCCCTAACAGATTTGCCACCTTCTTCACTTGCTAGCTATATTCATAAATGGAGCATTCAAATAAAGTTTGCTTCAGTACCTGGGGATGCATACACTGTGGCAAATGACACAAAACATGATAATGCTCAGCGTTTGTCAAATTATGCAAGAAAATGTTGTTAAAGTCACTGGGGCTTGCAGATATATGGAGAAGCATGTAGTGAAACAAAGCCCTCTATATCATATGGGATCCCATGTGTCGCTCTTATTAACAAGCACTGTGCTTATTCAGTGGGTAAAAAGAATAATTATCACAAAATCTAACCCTTGATCAGAGGTAACAATTTTTTAAAATTCTAAATAGAATAGAAATAGGATGTACCAATTCAGCCATTTTGTCTACAAAGTTTTCTGATGGGTGCGAGAGACTATAGCTTATTGTAATACTTTGTTTAAATGTGTTTATTTTGTAATAATGTTGCATACTTCAGTTGTCCTGACCAACTTGTACAAGGGAAACAAAGGGGTTAAGAAACAATTAAGTCAAGTTGCGTGGCCTTTAACACCATCTGATGAGGTGAACTTGGGTTCAGAAAAGCTTATGCTATACATCTCTCATTTAGTTAGCCTGTAAATTGCAAATCCACTCTGCCTTCTATGGGAGAGAAGACATCCATCAACAATGAACTGAATTACCTTGTTGACATTTCAACAAGGTGAGATCAGTAAACAACCTTTGGAGATAACACCCTGGAGGTGTCAAAGGATGCAGGGGGAGATAATCTTCAAACAATGCTCAGAGAAGCCTGAAAGGGAGGATGTCAGCCTGGGAGTTGCAGAGGCTGGAAAGGGAACAATGAAGCTACTTTGGGGTAGTTGGGGCTGTATAGACTGGAGAAACAACAGCTGAGCAAACTTTGGCGCGCTCAGGGCTACGTGGGCTAGACTGAAGACAGAACCTTTGGAGGGGGCAAAACCTCCTTGCTGTGTGGTCTTTGCCCCAATAAATGATTTGATTAAAGAGCAGCAGTCTGCTTTTCTGTTTGGGAATGCACTTTTCCCCTGGAAGAGATAAAGTTGCTTTTTTGGGAGCTGAACTTGGAAAACAGCTCCTTGAATCCATAATAATGGGCAATAACCACAACACAGTAAAACAACTGAGTCCTAGGATATGGCACAACCAGAAACAGAGATTTACCAGTGCCTGACTACAGTAGTGATAATGTCCTAGTGAAGACTTGAAGGCCCGCGTGACAGTATAAGGAACTTCAAAGATCAACAGAGCATTGTTTAGTAATTTAATTCATAAATTGGTTATAAATATGTGAAATTATTTAATTTAATATTGAAAGTTGATTGTTAAATATTGGCTGTTGTTATTTTAGCTTAGAGCCAGACATTTAAAAAGCCTGAGCCTGAATTGATTCAATCTTTGCAGGTTAGTCTAACCTGGCTAGGCTGAACAGGTTTATAACTACACAAACATCCCCCCTCTGGACTGAAGAAATGCAAGGACATGCCTGCAGTGGCTCAGGATAAAAGCTGGGGATGCTAAAGCAGCCATCCCTTCCTTTCCACTATGCTGAGCTGAGGGGGGGCATGGCCAGGCCCTGGCAGGACACTTTAATTAGGGAGGGGTTCCAATCCCCTTCCCCCCACACTGTTGATAACAGAGCATTGAGTTAAACAGCAGGGAGTTACACAGGGAGTTGTTAGCATTTGTCAGCCCATCAAACAAAACAACAACATATCTCATTAGTTCAAGTTCTTCTTAAACAACTTTTTCCAAGGAAGGAACAGAGGGACATTACCAACTATCTGTTGATTAGCTCCAAAAAGCCCTAAGCCAACACTGTCCTGTCTGTATTTGTCCTGTCTTCCACAGCGCAGACCATAGCCAGCATGAGGTATGTTGGCTAATGCTGAGAGGTGTCTGTATAAGGCAGAGGAGAGGGTGGAATCCCTGCTTGAACAGGGACTGGTGGGGAGCAGGAGGAAGCCAGGCAGACCCTGCTCTGCAGTCTCTGTCAGAGCAGCAGCCAGGGAGTGGAGGGGAGAGGCCAGCCCTGCTGGGCTGGAGCTGAAAGCAGAGCCCCACCCAGAGTTGTAAAGCATCTGGGATGCTGGAGAACTCTGATTTAACTTAAACCAGGATGGGTGTTAGACAAACATTGCATAAACTGGTTTGACCCAAATCAGTTAAGTCTGATATTCCATTCAACCAGGTTTCTTGCAAAGCCGTTTCAGCCATTTTCAAACTGGTTTATGTGCACTGAACATCTCTTCTGTTACAAGTTTAAACCAGTCTCTGATCAATTAAACTGGTTTATATGTAATGTCTGTCCCTAGTCTTAATGCTCATCTGAGAAAGGAAGACAAGAGGAACTGTACCTTTAAGAGGATCTGGCATGAGTCAGCTGGAGATTATTTTTATTTCATGTGAAGGGGTCATGTTAGGCAGTGCTAATTAGTTAAACACTGAATGAAGCATATAGCTCAAATTCCTTTGCTCTGAGCACCTTCCCAATAACACAAGTGCTACGGTTCTAATGCTAATAAATATCAATGATAAATAAATGCATTACACGTTTCAAACATTATTTTTTTCATAACTGATGTTTATGTTAAAGTTTGTGAAACTTAGAATTTATGAGCATTTTCATCAACAAACCAACCCTTGTCCAACTACTTGCTGGCAATCAATAAGCAACAAACATACTTATGAATCACTTTCTGTATAATATAGTTGGCTCTAGATTGAAGTTTGAGTTCAGTTCAGAGTCTTATCTAATCACTTCACTGAATTCTTATCCACTTTACTCAACCTCTCAAGTCTCTAAAATGTGACTAGCTATCTCATGAAAATAGACTTTTATGTGAAGCTTCCTTGTGTATGAAATTTCCCATTCTCATTGTTCTAAGTAGACCAACAATGCAAGACCTGTCATTTGCTTAGTGCAGGGGTAGGCAAAGTCAAAGCCATGAGCCAGATCAGGCCTGTGGCAGATGCCATTTACCAGCAGCCCCTGTCCATGTCACTGCAGCCAGTTTCTATGGAGAACCCAGCAGCGGCAGGGCTGTGACAGAGTGGGGGGGCCAGGGTTGCCATGGAGACTGGCCCCAGCAGCGCTGACAGAGGACATGGCTGGATCTGCTCCAAGGCCAGGATCTTATCACAGTGACAGTGTGGTCCAGAGCTGGGGCAGATGCCTACTTGACCCAGGGCAGGGGCATGCAGGCAGTGGGTCATGGCTCTGCTGTGGCTCTGGACCACACTGTCACTGCTGCAAGGTCCCAGCTGGGACCCCAAAGCAGCTGCACACCTGCCAGCACGGTTGGGGCCGGTGTCCATGGAAATCCTGGCCCTGCACTGTCAATGCCCCACAGAGGGTGGGGTCTCCATGGAAACTGGCTGCAACAATGCAAGCAGAGGCTGCTGGGAAATGGAGTCTGGCTGCTGGCCAGATGTGCCATTTTGCCCAACCCTGGCATGAAAAGGTAACCAAAACTGTGGGCACCAAATACCTCCAAACATTGTGTGGTGTTTGGAAGTCAAATTCAGAACCACTACTTTCTCCTTCCTTTATCTCTAAAAACCTTCAGCTGTGGGGAGCTGAAAATCCAAATCCAAATTCCATGGCTTGGACCTAACTTCAGAGAAGCTTGATTTGGATTTAGTATTCGTTCCTTTTTGTTTTGTTTTGTTGTGTTTTGTTTTTAATAAAGTCTTCCTGGTTGAAGCTCTTACCTTTATAGAGGATGTTTTTTCCTGTGCTCTGTTGGTGATCTAAAGGTTTCTACCATAGAAAAAAAAATTGTTTTAACAGAAGCGCACACACGTTCCCTCTCATTGAGAGATATCAATGTTTTTTTTCAAAGTGGTGGAAGCCAATCAATATTTCCAAGTCCTCTAATATTTTGAAAACAACACAAGACATGTAAAGAAAAACACTAGAGAATAAGGAGTGCTTATTAAGACACTAGCTCAATGAGGCCGAATAGCATTCCCTACTATGTTATCTTTAAAACCTTAAATGATCTCTACTTTTCCCAGAAGCATCCAGAAGAAAACTTTGTGCTCTTTGAGATGTTACCACTGAACCATGCCTGTCCAAACTAACCTGTTATAAGACAGGGAGCTTGTATACTAATGTTTATAAGATTGGACCTTATGTATTCACAGATGCTTGAAACTTATAGTCTACTGATTATTTAGCAAGCTTACATCATAATACCTGACATTTTAAACCTCTAGATGCCTTGAGTTTCATAATAAGAAAATTAATTACTGAAAAAGGTAAAATAATCCTCTCGCTTTTAAGATAAGCAAACAGTGATATTTCTTAAGTGTCTCCCTTCCACCCAGGGTGTTCTGGGTGCAATTATTACAAATCACCCTGTGCTCTGTGTGGTAGTTGCCAGAATGATGCTCTCATTTTTTGCTCATTTTCTTTTTAAATAGAATTTAACAACCATGTTTATTGCTGATATAAATGACCTACCAGCAAAAGTATATTGTTATAATGTGTTCCTCAAGCATTTGCAATTGTGTGGCTTTCTTCCACTTGAAGGGATATAATGAAAAAGATATAGTATAATCTTTTCTAATTAGTGACTGAATCTTTTCAGGATCATGATGGAGTGTATATTTCGTGACAGTGTAAACTATAGAGCAGTAACCATCGGCCAAGTTACATCGAAATTGCTCGTTAGCTGCATGCATTAATTGATTTCACTGTCTGTGGCATCATAAGGTTGTAGGCACTACTATAGTTATATTAATCCTTTATTCAAGACTAAAATGTGTCTTGTGGGTACTGTATGGGCTTGTACTCAGGATTTGAGTTCCATTGCAGTATCTGCTCTATTCACTATTGGTGAAGCAATATTGAACCCTATGCTCCAATTTCCCGTCTAGAAAAGGGTAATGAGTAGTACTACCCACTTCAGAACGTCATTATGAGGATTACTTCCTCTTTATAAACAGATAGAAATTGTTACTTACAGTAATTATGAGGCACTGTATTTAACAATAACATTCCCTGCTACCTACCTCGAAGACAAATTGTCCTACAAGGTTCAATACCTACTTTCTCTTTCTTCTTTTGGTGATACTCAGTAGTTTGGTTTCTGCCAGTTTCTTCTTCATTGTTTTTACTACCAACTTCACTAGCCTCCATCAAAAGATAACACTCTGGAACAGCTGCTTTACATGGGAGGTTCCCAACTTTCACTGGCCTGTGGCAAAAAAGTACTAAGCAGCAATGTGCTGCAGGCAAGATCATACTTTGCTCTCCCTGTCAACCTGACGAAATATGTGCTTGTAGAAAGCAAAACTTCCTGTTGCCATCAGCAACATCTAAGGGTCTCATAGGCACAGTCTCAACATGCTTTCTATAGGGTGGGGATCACTGATTTATATCTTTCAGCCCCTATTATAGATTCTTAAATGATTCATATAAGTACTCCTAATTTTGGAACTATATCTCTATAATCTCCAAATCTACTTTAATAAACTCCCTTCAGTATGTGTTTTTCCCTGCATCTACCCTTTGCTTTTACACAAAGCCTCTACATTTCATTTTCATCTGGTATTTAGCTTTGGTTGTAACTGCTTCTTTCCCAGACCTGAGGAAGGACATTCTGTGCTCAGAAGCTTGTCTGATATCTCTCTCAGATATACAGTTGGCCCAATAAAAGATATTACCAAAAAACCCTAGCCTCTTGCTTTTCATTTTCTGTGGTTTTGTTCAATATGTTTTCCAGGCATTTGACTTGTCTAGCTTAATGCCAGCAATTTCCTTGTTTCATCTGTTGGGTATAAATGGTCTGTTATTTTTAACCTTTTGCTTCTTGTCACAGCAACTCTCTACGCTTGTATTATAGAGAGTAGTTGTCTAAAGATCTTTCCTCAGTACCAGCTAATGATGCTGATATAAAGTTATTTCTGAAGTTTGTATGCTTCTGTCCTCCATGGGAAGTGTGTAAAAGGAGAAAAAGAAGTAACTAATGAGTTCTGCAAGGGCTTCTTCCACTTTCTGTCCTGGACACCAAGGATGAACTCTGATAGACATTTTCCATTTCTAAAATGTGATGGCTATTAAGCCATTTCACATACATTCTCTGCACAAATGAGCCTGGATTATGACCAGTCTCATTTTAAAATGTCCTTCCACATAACACTATACGATTTTGAAGTTTTGCAGGAGAAAGCTACTTCATGTACCCTGATTTCCATTGAAAAAAGTCATGTTAAAGATGCCAGGACCTAATATTTTTTGATTCAGTTGGTCCAGAATCCATTGACTCAGTTCAAAAATGGGGTGGGGGGGAACTTGTAAAATCATTAGATCTTCTGAGAGTCTTGTCACACATTCACTTGCAACAGTTGCAAATCATTGGAATCCAGTGACCTATTGAGGTTAATATGTGTTATTAGATAACCTTCACCTGAATGGGAACGAGGGCTTAACACTTGACATGTGAAAAAGTGCTTGAACTGTGTCTGTTTACATTTTAACTGGACTAAGGGAGTGTTAAGTTGAACGTCTGACATGACCCTGAGATATTTGCCATAAAAGCCTATTGTTGCCACATTGCTATGAATTGTTTCTGTGTGCTGCTAAAGTGCTTTTGTAGAGCTCTCGGTCTCTTTTAGTCTTATGTGTTTAACCAGATGGCTCCCCAGGCTCTATTTAAACATGGTTTTCCTCTTCACCATCCTGTTTCTTTTTTGTAAGAAATACAAAAGAAATCATAAGGTTCCATGACTTTTCTGTCTTTTTAAGGGGGGACCTTGAGCTCTTGCTATTTTGACTAGGAGTGAAGGAAGCAATAGGTGGCTGCAGGAA
>NW_005842278.1:1725496-1746823 GCF_000455745.1 Alligator sinensis
AATGCCCTCAGCTGAAATGGTACCAGCTATAGACACTCAGGCAGCAAAAAAGGTCTAACAAGAAACCCTGGATCCAGTTAGAGATTTAGAGAGCATGTGACCAGAAAGGGAGGTCGGGGTGGAGCCCAGGGGTCCATGAGCCTGGCTTGGCATGTAAGATCAGCATGTAAGATCAGGACACAAGAAAGATACTGAAAAATACTGTAGAGCTACCCTTGTCAGCTAAGGAGTTAGAGGGAACTTGTGAGTAATCCAGAAGGGACTGGGGCTGCTGGGCTGGTGCCAGCCGGCAAACAAGAAACCCTGAGCTATAGATGGGAGTGGGGAAGAGCCTCAGGGAAAGGCAAACTCTAGACTATAGGTGAGAGAGGGGAGAGTCTTAGGGAATGACAAACCCTAGGATCCAGTGAAGCATTGACATGTCAGCTGCAAGGTATGGGGTGGCTAGTGATGGGTGAGTGGAGGCCACTACAGGTACTTTCATGCTGTAGCACATGATAGCCCTAAAAATGTACTCCAGGCACCCAGGAGAGGAAGCTGTGTTACACAGAACTGAGGGTAGCTGACAGCAGGCATCTGAGCCCAGGGGCTGCACTAGAGGACACTCAGGTAGGGCCAGAGGCCTGGTGAGCTAAGGAAAGGCTGATAAGAAGAGGCCCAGAAGACTATACAGAAGGGGAGCATGCTCTGGAGGAAGCCATGCTGAAAACTGGGGAGGGAGGTACATCCTGAAAAACTGTACTGAGGGCAAATAAGAGGATGAGGCTGAGGCAGGGCTGGGTTAAGGCATAGGCAAACTAGGCACATGCCTAGGGTCCTGAGCTGTGGGGGGCCCTGGTCCTTCCCTGCACAGCAGCAGCATGAATGGCCCCATCTACCTCCCCTTCACTTCCCTTCCCCTTCCCTCGTCTCCTCTCCACCAGCCTCGCTGCTGCCAGGGCTGGTTCCTAGTGGCGGCTCTGAGGCCCGCTCCCTGCGGGCAGCAGCACCAGCATGGGGAGAAGGTGTTCAACCAGCCTGGGGACCACAAGTTTGTTTTCCTAGGGCCCACTAAAGGGTTACTCCAGCCTTGAGACAAGGGCAGAACAGCCCCAAGGGCTGCGCCAAGGGAGAAAAACCTGAAGAGGCTAGTACAGCTTCTAAAGGCAGCCTCCCAAATTCATTCTAATATTGAATACCAATGGCATGGCAAGCAGGGAACAGGAGGTGGTATAGAGGCCAGAGGGCACAGCAGCGGGTCCTAGCCACCAGGAAGCAGCAGACTATGGGGCCTGAACTCCAAGCCCAACACAGTGCTGTAGTGGACAATGGCTATATAGAAAGCCATGAAGTACGCTTAAGAAAAGAGAGGTATAGCATATATGCCAAGCACTGGCCTGCAGTTAGTTTTTTAAAATATATAAAAACTATCATTATACCAGTGGGTGAGATGAAAGACAAGATGCAAAACCTAATATGGAAGGATGACTTTAACATGTCTTGGTACTTACAAACAGCTAGGCTGGGTAGCTCAACACCAGGAAGAGGCGCAAAGACCTTAGGGCTAAGAGTATAATTATTTAGAACAAAATATCTTTTCTCCAAGTGACACATGGGCAGAAAAAGCAAAGAGTCATAAAAGCCCCAGTTGGTTCACTATTTCAGTAGGTCTGCTCGTAGACTAAAAACAAACCTATGTGAGTGCAGGGTTTGGTTGGAATCAGACACTAAAACAACGGTGCTTTCCTCAGATGAAGCAGTAAATAACCCCGAATGCTGAAGAACGAGAGGAGCATCATCAGTTGTCACCAGATATGTCAAGAGAGAGATAAAAGACAAACCATTGTCATGGAAATATGACATCAAGGCACAAAAAATTAGAAGATTGTTGTGCTTTGGTAAATGTCAACAACTACCTCAGTGGGAAAGTGACAGGCAGCTGGCAGAGAAGCTCAGTCTAAAAGAACAGATTTCAAAAAGGATCTGTTTTGTTCTTTAAAAGCAAGTGTCAACACCAGTCAGAAAGAAGGATGATAGACACAAATGGGGCTGGAAGCCCCAATTGAAAGAACAGCCTTAAAAAACAAAAAGTCATCCTAAAGAAATGGTTAACAACTAACAACTCAGCCAAATGACAGACTCAGCTATCATGGTACTTGGTGTTTAAGCTCATCTTGCTTCTCTGTTTCCATTAACAATTAAGTGAATCTAGTACTTGTGAAAGGCATTGGACTGACTGCCCTGAGGATGAGCAGAGTCCATGCAATGGCAGTGCAAGCTCCCGAATGTAACCAAAACTGCACGTCTCAGAACTCACTAAATGGTTCACCTCCAAGAATGAGACTGTACACCAAAGTTACCATGGTCTATTATCATTAAACTTTTATACCGTACTAGTTCCTAAAGGCCACAATCAGGTTGTGAGCTACTGTTCTAGATTTGGTACAAACACGTGATCAGTGCCAGTCCCTGTCCAAATGCTCACCACCTAAAAGACCACACATCCCTTTGACTTGGCATGTAGAGATGCCTGAGCAGGTCTCTGTTTTCCAAACCTGCTAGCAAGCGTTAGAATGCTAAGATTATGTATTCTTGGGCACTGATCTGAAGCTTCAAAATTTCAGGCTCAGATCTAGCCAAATATTTCCTATTATCATTATGTATGTCTTTATGATATAGAGATGCCAACTGGGAGGGGGGCTATTGTTCTAGGTCAGATATGGCCTATGAAACCACATCATCAGCCCCCCCCCCATGCTAGCCCTATATGAGGCCAGTCCAGAACTCCATTTCCTCGCTCTGCATGTGCCCACTCTGGGTGCTGGATCCAGTGCCTGCTCCGGCTGGTTTGGGATGGTGCCACACAGGGTGCCTGCTCTGGCTGGTCCAGGACACAAGCCACTTGTGGCACCCAGAACTGGACAGGCATCGTGTGTGGTACAGTCTTAGACCAGCTAGAACAAGTGCTGTGGATGCTGGGTCCGTAATGTAGGGGGAGGTCTCTGGGCTCCATGACCAGATGAGTTTGACTTACCTGTTCTAGGCAACAAGGGAGCATAAAAAACACATATTTAATTTCTACAAATATGAAATGGCATACAGGCATACATACACCCACATTCATACATCTATTTGCCTACTGGTGTCCATCAATCAATAACATACTTTGTCTGCTTCTGACATTTAAGGAAGGAGCTGGAAAATAAACTGTTTTGAAAGTACTTTAGAGCTTTCCAACTTCTTTTCATGGCTAGGCAGATACTACTTTTCTGATAAAGTAATACACAGTGATTTAAATGCCTTAGAATTGTGAAGAGAATAAAAAACATTATAATATTCCATGAATTCAAATAAGAACTCACACCTCTGCCCTTCAAGTTACTAAAGCTTTAATAGAAAATCAAATTGCCAGGGCTTATTATTATCTTTATTAGTTTGTAAAGCTCCAGTCTGACATCTAAATTGTCAGAATTTTAAGCACACTGATTTACCAAAGCTTGAATCTTATGTTCTAAATTGCTGGCTCAACACTTTATATTGCATTAATTCAAATTCTGTATATTTTTAACTTTCTATTTTGGTCTGTTAATGTGTCTTGTGCAACCCCTCCTATTACTGAATGTAGGAAAACAATTACCATACAAAAATGGCTTAGCCAAAATTAGATTCAAAAGTATATGTATGATGCAATTACTTTTCACATAGATGAAAGTACCTGGATGGTGTATGCACTGAATGTTTTGTATCTTGCTTTTTTACAAGCAATTGTTCTGCTCTGATCAAATACACACACAGAGTACAGATCAGTACTAGAACAATACAGAGGGAGGCATGGTAAGAAAATTAATGAGTATAATTAGTGTGTCCACAAACCGAAACATCTCATATTCTCCTTCACTATATTTGCTGCCATTTTAGTATACACATACTGCAAAAGGTCACAGTAAAGCAGTGAAAGAAAAAGTATTCTTTTTCAAAGAGGTTTCAGACCATGGGTACAACTAAAAGTGGCAAGTTACCTAATGTGTCTGCTATCTGCATAGCTCTTAGGCAGCTTGAAATAACAGTTTTTAGCCTACCCTTGAGCCATCTGAGTCATTACTAAGCTATGCTTATTTTCACCACAGCATATCCAAGAGTGCCCCAAAGTGGATACCTGATCAGGGGCTTACTCTTTAATGGCAAATGGCTCTTTTGTTAAACACCTGCAAGACAGCTCATAGTACTTATGTGCAAACATAAGCACACACATCTTGCTTTAATTTCCACATAGGAAGATTCCCTTTTTGATGGTAGGTACAAAAGATGGCTTGAGTCAAATAAATGAAAACACCTGATCATTAGTGTTACAGTTTTTTGTATTTAAAAAGTAGATATCTTGTACAGAAGAGGGGACCTCATAAAGGGGAATGTCACTCTAAATGTAGGATATTTTCAGCTAAATGGCATTGTAACTGCTAATTTGGCAGACATATGGCTTTAATGAAGCCAAAAGAAACTCTTATCCACTGGTGTAGCTGAAAACTACAAGCTGAGAAACAAGTAATTACTTAATCTGAAATGGGATTTGTTAAACAAATCTGAATAAAATAATCATTAAAGTCCCCCTTTCTATTTCTACACCCTCTATTAGTTCCTTTACATCAGTCTTCTTAGTGACCCTTTATAATGGCCATATTGTAATATCACTCTAATTATTGAACACACTGTCCTTACAAAAAGGCATGGCTCCTAGTGCAGCATTGATTTTAGTTTTAATTTTCTTCTTTTGTATTTCCTTTCCTCAGGAGCAACACTCAGTCTAACACCTTTGCTTGCCTTGTCAAATTTCCAAAACACACTGCTAATTACAGCATTCATCATGATGGGAAGTGAATTTGCAGCCTCTTGAACTACAGGAAAAACACATTCCCATCACATATAGTGGTGAAACAGGCCAGAATAGTCTAGTTCAAGATTTCTTTAGAAGTGTAGGCTACCCAATCTACACTCTAAAAGAACTGCAAATTAGAATAAAGTTCTAGGATCTGCCCTGATTCGGAGAGCAAATGTGACTGTCTTTAATGCACACGTACAAACAAATCCAACAGCAAATCACACAGGTAAAAATGCAAGCTGCATAGATATTGACTTGTCACCCCTACCTACTGCTTTCCCACCATAGGAACACAACATGGAGCTGCTACTGTCTTAGTGCATTTACACGTGCATTAATGGGCTTTTACTAATGTGCATTAAATTTAGTAACTCCTATATGAGGTAGTAATGCACAAATAAATGCACATTAGGCTGTACTAATGCATAGTAGCAGAAGCACACACTTTTTTAGTGACACTTTATGCACAGTAGCCTATTCTACTGCACATTAATGTATTAGCATGGTATTTTATGCACCACTTTAATGTGCAGTAGAATAGGCTACTCTGCATTAAAGCACATATGTAGACATGCCCAGAGTCTATGGATGATGGGGTGAAGGATTTGTTGCCTGCTTTCACTGCACAACATCTGATTGTCATAAGGTTAGTAAAATGAGATGTTCTGGTGGAATAAGAAGGTAGAGTCTTTAAATGTAGGTGCACTAGATATTTGGTGTAATTGTCTCTTGCCATTCTTGTACATGCATTCCTATTTATTCCTGTGGTGTCTTAGAGCTTCAGAGGTGTAGGTTGTAGCCGTGTTGGTCTAAGGACATAGGCAGACAAGGTTCCTTGGGTGAATTTGATATCTTTTATTAGACCAATATTAGTTGGTCTAATAAAAAATATCAAATTCACCCAAGGAACCTGAAGCCTTATAGCTTCAGAGGCATTAGTTCAAGAGTCTTTATAAAGCTAATAGGAGGAGATGCGGATATGCATTTGGAGGTCAGGAAAATGTTCTCCAAGTGATCACTGTCCTTTAAAATATGACATTGCATTTGAATCCCTTTGTAATTTCCCAATTAATCTCATTCTCTCACTTTATTTTATATATATAGAAATGTTTTGGAAGATAAGCTATTAGGGGAAAAACATGTACATTATTAGTGATCCTGCTTTATATAACAGCCTTTTGGCATAGCCACTGTATGAAACAGCACTTTAAAAAATGTGAAAGCCCTAAGTAACAAAGTGAGACCAGCATTCTCAACCTAGCCTGTATATAAAAGCACACAAGTATTAAGAAACAGAGACCAAATACCGTTCCAGCCTATAAACTCATAAGAAGACCAACCTAGATGGTATAAGAAGCAAAATGAAGACAGCTAGAGGCAGTTAGGTTAGGTTACTTACCTACAATACCAGTACAGTTATACCAGGCCCCAAGCTTCGGGGGGGCCCCAAAACATGATCACTTCCTATTACCTATTTACAAAACAGAAGGTGGCTGCCCACCTCTCAGGATGTACCATGCCCTGCCACCCCATATTCCTTTCATGAGCCCTAGTTATATAAATACAGATATACAGATTGGGGAGTACTTTGTTTTGCTGAGTGGCTAATGTCCAGACCAACACTACCTAGTAGCAGGCTGCTATTTAAAAATTGCCTTCTGAAACATGGCTGTTAGCTGGTTTACCTATGAATCCTGAAATAAGGGAATTCTCAGGGTCAGTATTTAATTCCCAAGACCAAGAGAGAAACTTAAGCAATTGGATTGGCTGTATACTTCCAGGCTTTGCGAAAGAGAAGGCGGCGTGAATAAGGAAGACACCAAAAAAGGGGATGGATTCTATACCAGAAGACTGGTTGCTTAGAGCCCACATTTGGAGTTTTCAAGTGTGAGAGGGGAAGAAGGAGTCTTTCTTTTAGTTATACTAAGGAGTAAGGATTCTGATACATCATACTCTTAGATCCTTTATTCCTTAGGATGGAAGAATACTGATCTCTCTGTACTGTAACTATAATAAGTTCTACAAGATGCTAGTTTCTTTCCTACCAGAAGCAGACTTTAGTTTCCTGCTTACACATTGTTTCCTTGAGCCACCACACTGAAATGACAGAAAAAAAACAATTCACATACTATTATGTCTGATGTGATGCTAAGGAGCATCAAAATATGGCTATTTTATAATGTAATGGAATAATAGCATTGTTTGTGCTGAAACATCTGGCCCCTAGTAAGACAGATTCTCTCCATCTTCAGTACTGGCGGAGACTATAAAGAGATCATGCTTTAGCAAGAATATTACTGGAATCTGTATGGGCACTGTATTAGCCCTAGAGCAACATCTAGTCAGAGGATGCACAGGAAAAGGGAGAGTCTATAGTAGGGCTGTGCGAAATTTCGATGAGTGTTTCATTTCAAAGCTGTTTTGATGTGTTTTGAGCTTGACACAGCAAAATCAAACTGAACAAAAAGGCTTTGAAACAGCTTTGAAACAAAATAAGAGCACTCAAAACATTTCAAAAGTCTCAAAATGGTTCGAGTTTCAAAGCAGCCCCATGGTGGAAGGCAGGGAAGAGCCAGGGCTGTGCTCTGAGTGGCTCCACCAGCCCCACAGAGCTCAGCCCCAAGGCAGAAGGAGAGCCAGTGGTGGAGCCGCTCAGAGGGCAGTCCTGGCCAGTGGCCCTCCTCTGCCTCCCACTGCCAGGCTCAGCTCTAGCTCTGTGGGGCTGCAGGGCCTCCAGCCACCAGGCTCTCCAGTGCTGCACTCTGAGCAGCTCTGCCACTGGCTCTTCTGCTGCCTCCCACCACTGGGCTAAGCTCCATGGGGCTCGGGAGCTGCTTGGAGTGCAGCCCTGGCGAGCACAGCCCAGTGGCTGGAGGCTCTGCAGCCCCACAGAGCTGAGCTTGGTGGCAGAAGGTGGGGGAAAGCCACTGGCCAGGGCTGCACTCTGAGCCAAGGTTGTGCTTTAAGTGGCTCTGCCACTGGCTCTCCTGCCACTGGGCTGAGCTCTGTGGGGCTGGTGGAGTCACTCGGAGCACAGTCCTGGGTCTCCCCCACCTCCCACCACTGGGCTGCACTCTGGACTGCTTGACCAGCCCCACCAAGCTAAGCTTGACAGCAAGAGGCAGGGAAGAGCCACTGACCAGGGCTGTGCTCGGAGCCAGGGCTGTGCTCCGAGCGGCTCTGCCACTGGCTCTCCTGCCACCTCCCGCTGCCAGACTGAGCTCCATGAGGCTGGTGGAGCAACTTAGAGTGCAGCCCTGGTGAGCACAGCCTGGCAGCTAGAGGCTTCACAGCCCCACAGAGCTGAGCCTGGTGGAGGGAGGTGGAGGGAGAGTCAGTGGCAGAGCCACTCAGAGTGCAGCCCTGGCTCTGAGAGCAACCCAGGCCAGTGACTCTCCCCCACCTTTCGCTGCCAGGCTCAGCTCTGTGGGGCTGGTGTTCTGAGTGGCTCTGCCAATCCCACAGAGCTCATCCTGGTGATGAGAGGTAGTGGGAGAGCCACTGATGGAGCCACTTGGAGTGCAGCCCTGGCCAGTGGCTCTTCCCTGCCTCCGACCGGCAGGCTGAGCTCCGTGAGGCTGGTGGAGCCACTTGGAGTGCAGCTCTGGCTGTCCCCTGCCTCCCGCCACCTGGCTGCACTCCAAGCAGCTCCACCAGCCCCACGGGGCTGAACCTTGTGGCAGAAGGTGGAGGAGAGCCATTAGCCAGGGCTGCACTCAGATCTGTGCATGGGATTGACAGGAGGCTGCTGCTGCCGGCAAGTGACATGAGTTTTGCTTTTAGCCGTCTGAGGTGCTGTTTCCCACAAGCCCCTGCACCTATCTCCTTGAAGCTTGGCACACCTCATGCCCTCAGAAAGGGCTACCATCCCTGCAATTTTCATCCAAATCAGGCAAGAAATGACAAAGTTATTGGCATTTTCATGATTCCCCATTATAGCCTATGGGCGAAACAGCGAAACAGTTTTGATGAAACAAAACAGAACAGTGCTTTGAAATGAAATGAAATGACAAAATAAAACACTGTCCCTTTGAAATGGTGAAACAGAAGTCGAAATGAAACAGTGCTGTTTCGCACAGCCCTAGTTTATAGCATTTATCTCTGAGTATGGTGGTATATTCAACACACCTATGGAAACAGTAAATCACAGCATTCACTAGTATCAATTCAAATAATTCATCTTTCTCCACTGAGGCGAGATCAAAGATATATATAGGGCTTATCTACACATGCTACTAATGTGCTTTAAGCTTATTGTGCAGGAAAATAAGGTGCAGTAAGCTTTCACTGGAAATGCATCTACACATAAACCCACTGGGAGAAAATTTTGTTCTTGACAGAAGCAGTTCAGAGCAGGGCTACTCCTACCCTGATCTTCCCCTCTACAAGAGCCAGGTGCAGTTCCAAGCTCCCCCAGGTGCCAGCCCCAGGCTGGCAGGTGGCACCATGGTCAGGCCTGGGCTCTGGGGCATGGGAGGAGCTGTTCTAATTCTGGGGCAGCTGCTTCCTATCCCCATGCTCCAATCAGCAGGGGCAAGGATTGGGAAACAGTCCCCTGCCCTGGGCCACTGCCTGCCTCCCAGCCCCACACCCAATCTGCTAATTGGAGCAGGGACTGGGAAGCAGCCAACTGCCTAAGGCAGAAGATAGTGTCCCAGCCCCCACTTTGATCTGCCAATTGGAATGCAGGGCTGGGAGGCAGCTGCTGGGGGGGGGGGAACACTGTTCCCCACCTCCCACTGCCTGAGCTGACTGGGAGCAAATTGCTCCTGGTCAGCTGTCTACATGTGTGCTACAGCGCAGTAGCTACTGTGCAGTAAATCTACTACCTGTATCAACAGGTAGTAGCTAACTGCACAGTAGACTGATTTACTGCACAGTAAATGCTGTGCATTTGTTGATGGTGATGCTTTACTGCACAGTAGATTAGTCTACTGCACAGTAAAGTGTCTCATGTAGACACTCCCATAGTATCCTTGACAAAATAGTCTTTAAAAAACTCCAGATTCCACAGTCTTCATAGATAGCCCTGTCCCAGTGCTTGAGCATCCATATACTTAGAATCTTTTTCCTAACATCAAACATAGATCTAACGTGCTGTCAGTTAAACCAGTTGCTACTTCTCTTACCCTCAGTAGACTTAGAGAATAATTGATCTTTGTCCTCTTCATAATGAACTTCTAAATATTAAATATTCTGTACCCCCTCAGTCTTTTCTTTCCTAAACTAAGTAAACTCAGTTTTCTCAACCATTATTCATATTTTCTAAACTTCTTATTCTTGTGTTACTCTCTTCTAGACTCCTTTCAATTTGCCTGTATCAGTAGTGACCAACTCATCTAGCATTATGGGTCAGAGGAGTCGCATGGAACCATGTCATCTGGCCCACAGGGCTGGAATTTGATAGTGACAGGGTTAATTGTTGTGGTTTCTGGAGCTGCCTCAGTGTTGTGCTGCCCCTACCTCCAAATTTCTGGCCTTGTGGGCAGTTATGCAAGCCAGATAACATAGTTCTGAGCTCCAGATCCAACCAATGGGGTTCCCCATGGGTCCAGAAATATGGTGAAGAGACAAGCAGCAACAGCATTAATTGCCATGGCTCTAAGAGCCATGGCAATTCATGTTGCCACAGCTTATTACATCACCAGCTTTCCAGACTCATGGGGAGCTGGATGACATGACTCCCTGGGCCAGATTTTGGACACCCCAGTCTACAACTTTCTTAAAAACTTGGTTCCCAGCATTAGCCACCACTCCTGAGTGGTGTTATTATGTTGAGTGGCCTTAGTAACTCCTTTGCCTTACATATAGCACATCTGTTAATACATCCCACAATGATAATTCCCTTTTTTCCAACAGCATAGTATTCATATTCAGCTTGTAGTCTACCAGAACTGTTAGTAGTCAATTAAAGTCATATCCATACAGAGATTTAGGCAACTAACTTCTTTTTTTAGACACCTTTAGTCCCATTGACTTAAATAAGAGGATAAGCAGCTAAATAACCATTGGTGCTTAAATATCTTTTAAAATTTGTCCCTTATTTCCAATTTTGTATGTGTACATTTGATTTGTTCTTGCTGAATGTGCTACTTTGTATTCATCTCTGCTGAATCTTATCCTGGTTGTAGACCATCTCTCCACATTTACCAAGATAATTTTTAATTCTAATCCTGTTCCCCAAAATGTTGCAACCCTTCCCAGCTTGATATTATCTGAACATTTTATAATCATATTCTGTATTCCATCATCCAAGTTGTTAATGAAAACATTGAATAGTATCAGACCCTGCAAGATTTGACTTATCCCAGTTTGACAGAAAACAGTTGTAGCTACTCTAAGTGTTTTTATTTTCCAACTCATTGTGAACCAGTCTTTTGGTAATTCGTCTAGACCATCTATCCCTAGTTTGTTTACAGTGCAGTAAAAATAAATTAATAACATTTTGAGCATACATTAATGCCAGCTTACCAACCTTAATTGGAATAAATTATGCTCTTCCGTATCTGCAACTGTACACTGTAATTCCTAGGATTATTTTTGACTACACGAGTTTAACATACATCTCAGTTAATAAGAAATCTAAATTAGGCACAACAATTCATTCAAGGATATGTGATCTGCAATACTAGTTAGAGACAAATCCTGATCCCAAAAAAGTTAATGCGAGTTTTGCTGCTCAGGGGCATTACAATTTAATCCCTTTGATTCAAAAGAACAAATTACATAATACCACAAGACACAGGCAGTCTGATATTTTCATTAGTGATAGAGTTGAGAAAGACTCTAGACATTTGTTACGATTGGTTGTCTCTTTTGTCCAGGTGGCTCAGAACAAGGCAGAGACAGTGGCAGCAAGACGGAAAAAGGAAGGAGGGAGAGCATAAGAAAAATAGAAAGAACACTTTTAAAAGCCCTTAAATGTGTATAGTATGCTTGTTTTATTTTCTGTTTCAAACCTCAGGATTCTTTTTTTTTCTATCACTGACTGAATATTATAATACCGTGGGATGGAAGTGATTGCCAAACCTCTTCTGTGCTGTGGGCAGGAGATGAGGAATCAGATTTTTTAAAATTTAATATATAATATAAAAACCAGCCACACCAAATCCATTGCATCAGTACATATTAGTCATGGGCAAATAGGTGAAGTATCATAGTTTGCATTCAGACACGGACTTAACAACTTGGCTGCTTATCAGAAATTTATCTGAACTAACAGAATTCTCAAGGGTCTGTAAAATAAGGCAGTAAATTTTCATCCTGATCTAATACCCACTGAAGTCAAGGAAAGACTCCTGTTGACTTCAGTTTGATTTATCAAGTAAACACTCTTCCAGTCCTTCCTCTTTCCAGTAGGGACCTACCTAAATCACAGCAGAAGTTCACAGCACAGTGGCACCTTTAATTTCACTCTTTTTGCTGTGATCCCTCCCCCTCACCCCCACCACCGAGTGGCTGAGAGGCAAAAACTTCAGCAAAAAACACTTTAAAAACAAGTACGATATATATGAAATTCACTGATCATCCACTTAGGTAATTCACCCCTGTCTAGTGAATGCCTCCTACTTCTGGGCATACCAGGAACAAAAAGGTACAGAGTCAGAAAAAACTGCAAACTAACAACGGTGAAAGGAGTTAAATTTTGTCAAATTTTAAAAGAAGGTTTGGTTCCACTTGAAGAAGGCTCTCAAATCCAGCTGGCATCCAGACCAGCAAAGATGGCCCCAGGACCTGGGAGTCACAAGGGTAATATAAAGCCTTTTACCTAGCAGCTCTGCTATGTTTTTCTGTTGAGTGCACCATGACTCCACCAAAGGACCTGGCCTACTGTTCCAGCACTTGCTATTTCAGTCTATTTCTTGTCCCTTTGTGCTTTCTCTTGTTTATTAATATACCATTTCTGAAGGCACTTTTCCTGCATTTGTGAAACCTGTGCAATTCTTTAATGGAAAAATAGGCAGATATATAAAATGAGAGAAGGAGAGAGGGGGAGCACTCCTGTTTCAAGAAAGCCACACAAATCTAATCGGGACCTTATTTACTGCACAAGCACATAGAACAATATAGCACAAAAGTCTTATTTGAAATAACCTAAGTTGCCTGTGGCTGGCCATGTCCTTAATAAACTAGTTATTGATGCTTCTTAAAGTCTGTATAAGACACCCATCAGATTGGCTATTCTTACCATATTTCTGGCTTGACAGAAAGGAGGAATGTAAAATAAAATGCGAGCACTTTAAAAATAAAACTGTTCCTTTGGCTTTCTTCTGTATGATTTTGACCCAGAGGTCCAAGGACTCTACATAAGCACACTACATTACTTATGCCAATCTAATGGCTAATTTATTAATAGCAGCTTTCTATCAAGCCAGAGCCCTCCTGCCCCTTTACTTCAAATAGAAGTTACCTGTGTTATAGCAGTGCTGGCCTCCATATCAATCCTTCTCATGAGACAAGTGTAGATGCTTTACAATTGCAGCAGCTCCCAATTTCACAGCTCCAGAAGATAGTGCTGAAAGAACAAAAAGAAAATACAATACTTCTTTTTAAAAAATTGTTCTGGGACTGGGACTCTGGCCCTGGCATACTGCCTTGAGTTTCATTTTAATTGCAGGTTACAGCAAAGTTGCAGATTTAGAGAGGTTTAATTTCAATCATGTCTAAAAAAATGGGCACTTATTTTCCAAAGCTGCAACCTCACAGTGGCTATGGCAGCTATGTCATATCTCCTTAATGTGATCTGAAAAAACCTCCATATTTTTTGTTGTTAGAAATGTATTTCTAATTTACACTCTCTGCACACATTTCATTTAAGTACCTTACAGCTGAGTGCATTGCTTCAGCTAACTTATCAGCAATCTACTGTAGCAACACAACCTTTCCCAGTTTCAGTGTCTGACACTTTTTCTTTTTGCACTCCCCAGATCACTAAAGTCTTGTCCCTGCAGGACGGTGTTATTCACATTGAGTCTGAAACAAATTTGAGCCTCACAAACAACAAGCATAATGAAAAAGAGCAGTAAGAACAAAAACAAGAGCAGCCACTGCTCCTTTGGGTTCTGGTCCATCATGTTTTCCAAGTATGTCCAGGTGATTAAAACAAAACCCGCTTTGGGAAATGCTGTTGCTGCCTCCTCTCAGAGAGAAGCTGTTCTGTCTATCAAAATCACACTTCCTCAGGAAAGCCACAGTCTATCTTCTGCCCAAAATGTGCAAAACAACTCTGCTGCCTGTCACCAACCTTTTCTTCCCTTGCTTAGTGGCTGTGCTCTAGATATGTGTTGTGTTGTGTTCTGTCCCACTCCCTCCAAACCCATCTCTCGTACCCCTCTTCCCCCACCTAGAGCAGGGATAAAAGCCTGTTCTGACTCACCAACCCTCTAGTGGCAAAAACAAATTTGCTTAAAGAATTTAAATGATATACATATGTTGCATAAAGCAAACAAAGTATTATTTGAAAACATATACTCTTAAAAAATGGCTTGCTTTCCCACCCTTTGAAGAACCAAACAATCTTCCATGCCCTAAGTGCAGTGTCTGAGGTATACAGTTTCTAATGCCTGTTGAATGGTTCCAGCTTCTTAATAATTTTTAAAATCAGAGAAATTACTGAACTGAACAGCAAAAAATTAAACTAAAAATTAAGTTCATCCATCACTCTTTATGAGCCATGAAAAAACCTACGTAGAGAATAAATCTTTGTATCAAAGACTATTTCTGTTATATATACTTCACACTTGAAATGCATTAATAGACAAAAACTTATAACCTGTCCTGCTCACCCCCTTGCTTTATTTGTCTATTGTCTTAATTAACACAACCATGTTACTCTATACAATGTGAAATAATATATTAGTTCCATATCTCAAAATTATATTGTGCTATGAAAACAGGCAGAGTCTAATGTAAAAATAGATATCCTGGAGATCTAACCTTATAGCATATTAAGAGGAATAAAGTAGTATGAAACATTCATTTAGCAATACAGTAAAAGCTGTGTTATCCGGCATCCATGGGGAATGGGGAGTGCCGGTTAATCAAATATGCCGGTTATCTGAGAGGCGTCTTTGCCTGTTCTGGCCGCTGCCCCTCCCGTCGCATCTGGTGCACCAGGGCTTTCACTCCCTGGCATCAGTGCACCAGGGGACAGGGAGGGGGGCCCGCGCAAGCTGCTTTATCCCAGGCTGTGGTCCAAAGTCAGCAAAGTGGGCCTCGGCGAAACCGGAAGTGCCGTGGTGGGACTTTCTGCCACATCGATCGGAATGCCGGTTAATAGAGCATGCCCGTTAATAAAGTGCCGGATAACTCAGCTTTTACTGTACTAACAAAAATATTTAGCAATTCCATAGCAGTTTGCAGTTTCAGCATGAATAAAAAAATGCCAAGAAAGATTTTCCAAGAAAAGAAAAGAAAGAAAGGAGGGCCACGACTAATTTTCCCCCCATTCCTTTGAAAATCCCCCTAAATAATTAATTACCGCAACAGTCTCATGCGTCTGGTACATAATGGCATTTTACAGATGGGCAAGTGAGTCAGGGGCATTGAAATGACTTAGCTAAGTCCACAGATGGAGTCAGTGTACAAGCTAGGATTTTAGAACTTAGGCTTCCTGGCTCTATATCTCCTTGCTAAGACTCCAGGTCACTCACTTCTGTTTATCTAAACTCACATTTCTGTTACTGATCATTTGATGAGAAATTTTAGCATGCCATTCAGTCCCTTTAATGGCTTGGGTTGGGGCATATGTAAAGCTGACACTGGTGATAAATTTAAAATACACCCATGGATCCTTATCTATGTTACAGGACATGGGAACAATTGACTCCACACGTATTTAAAAGGAGCACATTTTTAAACATCCCCTTGATTTGTGGCTGGGCAGAAGAGCCATCCAAAGTTCTCCGGAAAAGGATTTATTTCTATTTCCTAAGCAGTTATCAGGATAGAAAAAAACTAAACTTCTTAATAAGAAGACCATAGTCAGAGCTCCTTTCAGAAGAGAAATTCACAACCCTCTTTGTTGGCACTTCATTAGTATGCATTTCAGCACAGCATAACTGGCTTCAACCCACATTTTGCCTTGATGGCTAGAGAGGTCATTGTGAACCTAATTCTACGAGGAGCTGAATACCTTCCATTCTTAATAAAAGGAAAGAAAGTCCAGAGGGCTCAGAATCCAAGAGGAGCTGCTTGGCACCTAGCAGGATTGGGAGAGGACAAGACTCAGAGAATCTCACCATCCACTATTTCACTGAGCCTGAAGTTGTTTGTGTGGAAGTCTTAGTTGGATACCATCACTTCCATGGAAACACTGAAGTAAAGTTTTCTGAACTCAACCACTGAAGTTAATGAGAGTTTTGGTCTGTTTCCAAACAACAAACACTATCTCGATGAGCAACATTAGTTTATTTCTTTTCCTTTATACACAGACAAGGACGCTCTCCTCAAAAAGATATACATGCATTAAAACTACAAGGAAAAAAAATGATTGACATTTTTCCAAGAAGGATCTGTGCTGATAAATGTGTGCTATTTTTTATTGAAGAGAGAAATGGTGAAGTATTCTACCTCACTAGGTTGCTTTGCAAAGCCAGTCAAGGGTATTAAAACTAACTTTAGCTGAAATGATGTAATTTTCTGAAGGTATTTGGCTCCAGTGAGCACCTCTCACATAAAACGGAGTAAGCACAATTGCCATGCTACCCCTGCCTTGTCTGGAAACCCAAGTGAAAAATAAAAAAAGGTGGTGTTATGTTTGGTTGACCCCTCTATATCTGATTTTCCCAAGTGACTATATTCAAGGGACAGTTATGGAATAAGTGAGAGTCAGATGTTTTGCATTGGGACAATGAACAAGGTTGTGTCAGAATGTAAGCATGTAATCAGTTCTCTGTTAGACATTATAACTATCTTAGAGAAACCTAACTTTTTATTCAGGAAAATCGTTTTGTACTTCATTAATCTTAGATTCAATAAACATCTGAGCTTTAGTCCACATACAATAATTAAATAACCACATACAATAATTAAATACAAGTAACCTATACCTTGCCTTTGTGAAAAATCCCAATTTCATTGCAGACTGTCATATGTGAATTGCTTCATCTACAAGTAAAAGGAATTCACCTTTAAAGTGAAATGTGAAAACTGTTCACCAGGGCACAGAAGTTCACTATTTTCCAATCAAGAGAAGAAAGAACCATTATATTTAATCAAATGATTAACTGAAATCACAAGAGAACTGTAGATAGGGTATACCCATAAATTCCATTTGATCAGAACAGTGAGATTAACATAATGCTTTTTCCAAAAGTACTAGAAAGCTTGTAATGGACACAAATAGCCAGGAGTTCTGCTATTCAATTACATCAAGGGTACTCAACTCCCAACCTATAGGCCAAATCCAGCCCACAAAGCCATGGCATCTGGCCTACGGTGCTCTTCATGGGTAGGGAAATTTGATGGCAGGGGAGTGGTGACAAATAATACTGCCACTCCTCCCCTGCTGCCAAATGGCCAAGCCATTGTTGCATGGCCTGATTGGGTCTGGATCATGTGGTTCCCTCCCCCCTCATACTCTCAGATACTCCCTTCCACCATGCAGCAAAATTGTGCCCTGACCCCCTCTGGGACTCTTCATGCTTTCAGAACTTTGGTGGCAAGGAAATGGTGGCATCCTTAATTTCTGTGGCTCCCACAGCTGTAGCAAATAAGGCAGCCACCACTCCCCCACTGCCAAATTCCAAAACCGTGAGAGCTCCGTGGGCTCGGTGACCTGGCCTCATGTGGCAGATCAGGCCAATAGACTGGCCCAATGCCCTGTGGACTGGATAAGTTGGGCCCTAATCATCTAAACGAACAATGTCCCATAGTTTCAGCCTAACCTATTAGTTCAAGTGTAGACTCATTTGGAAAAGTCAGAAAGTGTAACTACCAGCATCTCCATATTAGGCAGCAGTGGGGCTGATCCGGCTGCAGCAGCAGTGCCAACTGAGCCAGCAGCAGTGTCAGCTTCCATTCCGTGTCGCTTCTAAGTGGCTATGGGCCTGGTGCCTGAGTCAGCCACCCATCATTCACACTACTGGGAAAAGTAATGTAAGAAATACATAAGAAATACCTCCTTCTGCATTCTAAAGTTTTGAACAAAGTTTCTCCTGCTAACCACTGACCCAGCCTGAAGTTGCTTAACTTCCCTTAGGATTCAGTGCTTGTATATTTACCAAGTACACCCCTGTATATTTTCCTGGTTTTTGTGTATTTCTTTTCTTCCACTTAATCAACTGACATATAGAGGGTTATGCAAGGTCAGCTAAATGTATTTTGGTACTAGTAAATGCATATTTGGAGGGGGGAGAAGGTTTCTGACCCAACAGGATAAGGAGATAGATGGCTTTTTGGGAGATGCACTTTATCACTTAGTGGTGTTTTAAAACTGGAAAAAATCAAAATCTGATAAACTCGTGTAGTTTGTTTCTTTCCAATTCCCATCATCAGCATTTGACAGAAATAAGTCACACACCGCAGGACGAGCTAGCAGCTATGCCAGACAGCATGGCTTAGGAGTCACCTTTTATTGTTCTGAATCATCTGGTGAGAGTTCAAAGAAAGAAATTGACAGCATCTTAATTCTCCTTTCTTACCTGATAAAAAAACCTGTCAAATATTAACAACACAAAGCCACTTAGCAGAGGGGGAAAGGCAAGCACAAAGTGTTGGCTCTACAGTTGCACAGTGCAGAGTACAGGCAGTTCTAGTCAGTGTTCTTCGGAGAGTATGTTGACCTCTGAACCAACGTACATGTTGGTAACATAATAGCATCATCACACAAATACAACAGCAAGCCATCGTTAGTTTAAGACAGAATTTAGAGTAGGAAAGGGGTTAGATCCCCAAAATATCCTGTTGCCTCTCCTGACATACAGCATTGCAATATTCATAGGTGATGTATACAGGGGTGGGGCATGTGCCCCTCCCCCAAAAAATTGGCCCTCGCTGGCTGGGGAGTGGAGAGCAGCAGCCGGTGCCACCTGAGAAGCACTGGCATTCCCAATTTGTCGGCAGCACTTCTGCTGGTGATGGCAATTGACCGCTGCAGGACCCCTGCTCCCCCCATCAGCAACCAGCAGCTGGTGCCCCCCAGAGCCAGGAGGCACCTGTTGCCCACGGCAGTATTCTGATAGTTTGTGGGAAGAGACATTTGAACTTTCATCTTAAGTATAGATACTATTACCTGAGGCAAACTACTGGAACTGCTGAAATCAAATATTGAAACCAAATAGGCTGTGGCCATACAGGCAGGAGCATGTGTTTGCAGCAGCATAAGTAGCAGCAGTGCAAATTTGTGCCGCTACTTTGTGCTGCAGTGCATGCCCCTGCTTATGTGGTTTGCAGTGGGACATGTTATCCTGTTGCTCCATGTGCTGCAGGGAGACTGGCTGGGGCACAGGGTGCCTGAGTGCAGGGCTAACTGGCAGGCAGCCCCCATGCTGAGGCACCCTGTGCCCCAGCCAGCTGGGGAGTGGCACATGGAGACGGTGGAGCAGGTGGCATATGGAGACACTGTGAAGCACTTGTGTTGAGGCACCTTGTACCCCAGCCAACTGTTCCTTGGCTGGCTCAGGCACAGGGTGCCTCAAGACAGGGGAGCAGGCAGCCCTGGGATAGCTGCTCCTCTCTCCATGTGTCTCAGTGTGGGGGCTCCCAGAACAAACTTTGCCCCAGTGCTGCTAATTAGCAGTGCTAGCATGTTTTAACATGCCACATGTGCATTTGTGGTGCTGCAACACTACAAACCACACTTGCCTGCACATCTGGATCTGGCCAAAAGGAATAAATAATACTCCTCAACACATTTAAGCTTTTCAGACATATTCATGAGAAACATTAAATTAGAAAAATATTGTGTATCAATTTATGATCATTGGAGCTGTTATAAAATAAAGAATTTTTCATAGAGGCAAGAATTTTTAAGGGTGATATCTTTTATTGGACCTACCATGTTTCTGGGATAAAGTTAGACAAGTTTTCAAAGGTAAGAAAAGTTCAACTTTTCATTGAAAAACAAAAAATTATCAGGAAAATTGAAACTTAATATTTTGTTTTGTTTTAAGTCATTCCGTAAAAAGATATTTTGGATTACTGAGCCAAATTGATTTTGTTTTTCAATTCAGTTCAACATTAGAGTTCTGCCTATGCTGTTGTATGCATAATCTGAGTGCCTTGTGTGTTCCTCTACTTTTCCAGCTAGTCTCCTTGGATGAACATTATGATGCGCTATCATCTTCTTGGTGGTCTTCCAATTAGTCTTCCTATAGTCTGCCATGGTGCAGTATATAGTCTTCCTATTGACCATCACACTACATTCTGAGAATAAAATATCTGTGTTATGTCAGTGCAGGTACAATAAAGGAGAATGGTGCATGAGACAACTGAATAATCACTTCCTTGAGGCACCGGAAAATAAAATGTCACTGAATGAAGTATAAAATTATTTTAACTCTCCCTGTAGATTTTGTTCATGTTTTCTCAACAATGAAAGCATGACAGTTAGGCCTCTGCCTTATGACTCCAGTGATACATGGCTTGTTTTGCATGGATATATGCATGAAAAAGAACAACAACATGGAGAGTGATAAGGAGCATTTTATACTTCATTCTCTCTAGTAATTTAGTCCTCAAAACTAAGATCTCTGGTGTATGAGCAGGTCTCAGATACCCACATGGAGCCCCATTTCTTTCAATCAGTGCAGATGACTTTTTAGGCCTAGGGCACTAAAGAATCACACAAATGACAATGGAGCAGTGACTGGAATCTTTTCCTTCTCAAGCGACTGATCTCAACACAGGCTAGAGAGTCACTAGAGAGCACATAACCTTTTAATGCAAGAGAACAACTTCAAGAGAAGACGGAGAAACCTGAAACCCCTGCTAGAATTTCCTCTAGCTCAGGGGTGGGTACAATATGGCCCACGGGCCGCATCCAGCCTGCAAGGCCATTCTATCCGGCCTGTGGAGCCCCTAAAAAAAATTTAGAAAACAAAAATTTTTCTGTCCTTCGTTCCTATCGAAGATGACAGGAACCAAGGGCAGTAGGACCCAGGTAAAGCCCTGGAGGGCTCGTTCAACAGCAAGGCCCGGCCCGCAGGTGGAAGCCCCAGCAGGGTCTTCTGGTCTGGGACCATGTGATTGCCCCACGCCAGAACCTCAGGTAAGGGGAGGGAGGGGGGAAGAAAGGAGCTGTTGCAGAGCGTGAAGAAAAGCGGCCTCTCCCCCGCCCCATGCCTGAAGCTCTCAGAGCAGGCACAGGCAGCCCCACACAGGCTGCAAGTGGCTGCAGTGTGGGGCACCGGCCATGGGGTGGGGCCGGGGCTGCTTTCCCCCCCCTGTAAGCTCCAGGTGGGCAGCAACAGCAAACACTGCCCAGCGCAGCAAGCGGTTGGGGTGGGGGGGGGTGGCTGGCCTCCCCGGGC
>NW_005842278.1:1747110-1747739 GCF_000455745.1 Alligator sinensis
CTGCCGCCTCCCCCTGCCGGTTGACGAAGGGGGGGGGGGGGGGGGCATTGGGAGTGAGCTGGTGTGGGAGCAGGGCCCATACCCATGTCACAGGGTCAGCGCTGTCAGGTTCCAGAGCAGGACAGCAGGGGTACAGGGTCCCGGCCATCAGGGGCTCTATGGAGCCAGGCCAGCCCCTCCTCTCCCTGCTGGTGCAGCCCAGCCTGGCTCCACAGACCCCTGCCCGCCTGTGCCCTGCTCTGGGCCCCACTGGTGCTGGCCCTGGGACATTGGTCCCAAGATGGTGACTAGGGGGCGGGGCACCTGTCAAGAGGTGGGGCACCTGTCAAGGGGCAGGGTTACCTATGCGGCCCTCGACAGCTGCCACAACTTGGTAAGCAGACCTCCACCCAAAATAATTGCCTGCCCCTGCTCAGGCACTCCAAAGACATAGGAGATTTGGTTCAAATCTGTGCTTCAAGTCAAGCAGAGCTGAGATCCGACCCTGGTTCTCACATCTTAAGTTGAACTTCAGTGCTAAAGTCTCCCCTGTGACTCTACACTGAAAACATTTAGCAGTATGTGAGATCTTCTGCCATCTCCAGAGAGATTCAAGGTCTCAGTGGGCGTGTCTACATGAGACACTTTAC
>NW_005842279.1:0-5315 GCF_000455745.1 Alligator sinensis
AGCAGGGCATCAAGAGTGGCTGTTACCAGAAAAGCTCCTCATGCCTGGGTACAGGCATGACTAGCTCACACAGAGATGCAGGGGAAGAGCCAGAGATTAGATGTGATGAATTTTATTTTAAGTAACAAATTCTCTACTAACTTGTATGTGTTATCCAGCAGGAGCTATGCCACCTCCAGATCTGGTGACTTGTCAGTTCTGGTCAGCTCACAGTACCATTTTCCTTCCTACTGGTTTGGCCAAAGATCCTGCCAGCTGCTGAGACTTTTCTAAGTGTTCCCACCCCTCCCCAATGCTTTCTGCACCTCTCTGAATCAGCCCCCTTGCTCTGTTATCAGTGCTATTTATTACTTGTAGAACCTGGAAGCTCCCACTGAAATTACTGCCCCAGTCTGCTAGACACTAGGGTTGTACAAAGCTTCAGTCCCTGATTTGATTTGGCAGAGATTCGGGCCAAGTCGGTGGCTGAATCTCCAAATCATAATCGAATCAGAGGATGCTTTTATCTTTCCAAATCGAATCGGAACCCTCCGAATGGATTTGGAGAGATTTGGACAGATTCAGAAATTCGAACATAAATACAGCTTTAAATGTTTTTTGCCAAGTCGGTGGCTGAATCTCCAAATCATAATCGAATCAGAGGATGCTTTTATCTTTCCAAATCGAATCGGAACCCTCCGAATGGATTTGGAGAGATTTGGACAGATTCAGAAATTCGAACATAAATACAGCTTTAAATGTTTTTTCTACATACCTCTAGGTAGCAGGGGCTCATGAATACTGTGATGCTGGGGTGGATGGAGCATCCCACAGAAACACAGGGGTCTCCCCAGTGTACTTGGCAGCAGACCTGGAAGTGGACCAGAAACATTTCTGGGTCCACCAGGGAACATGCTAACCCACCCCCCCCGCCGCGCCTCTCCATGCCCCTCCCGGCTCGGTAACTGGTGCCTTCTGGGGAGGCACCTGGGGTTGCCCTGTGGCTGATCACCAAGCTGGGGGGAGTGCACGGGGAGGAGAGGGGTCTCCCCAGTGTACTTGGCAGCAGACCTGGAAGTGGACCAGAAACATTTCTGGGTCCACCAGGGAACATGCTAACCCACCCCCCCCGCCGCGCCTCTCCATGCCCCTCCCGGCTCGGTAACTGGTGCCTTCTGGGGAGGCACCTGGGGTTGCCCTGTGGCTGATCACCAAGCTGGGGGGAGTGCACGGGGAGGAGGTCTTTCTGCACCGGAAGTGCTTCTGGTCCACTTTCAGGTTCACTGCCAAGCACGCTGGAGAGCCCCCCGGCAGTGCTGTGGGACGCTCCATCTGCCCCAGCACCAGAGCAATCACAAGCTGCACTACTACCTCAAGGTATGTAGAAAAAGCTTTTAAAGCTGTGCCTGTGTCTGAATCACTGATCTGCCAAATCAGCATTGAATCATCAGATTCGGCCAAATCGAATTCGGGACAGTGATCTGAATCAACGGATCGAATCACTGTCCCCGATTTGGGCCGAATCTAAATCTGAACCGAATAGGGCCTGTTTTGCACATCCCTACTAGACACTATACAAATATATAACCAAAGACGGTCTCTGTCCCAAAGACATTGTTACCAAGCCATTAGGCACAGTGATGCCAACTCTAGCAATTCTACAGCAACTTTCCTGGGATCCATAAACTATTATGGTTTTCTTGAAGCGTCAGCACCTGGAGTCATGGTATTTTATGTGAATTGCAGCTTTTCTTTTTTTTTAATTAATATACATTTCTAGCCCTCCTGGTTGCAGGGAAGGCTTGACAATGTGACGTGAGTATTTCCTTAAGGTTCAAAAAAATAGAAAACTTAAAAAGACCCCTATAGAACTCACGTGCCTTTTAAGCCAATCTCATAATTTGGGGGAGCTACCAGACTGATGGTTTTTGGAAGCTTTGGGCTGGCCGTACTCAAGATGAGAAGCAGTACCTGGATCCAACAGGAAGAGGAGGAGAGCACACATAAGACAGGCGAGGCTAGTGAAATATAGTAGCATAACTAGGGGTGAGTGAACAGGGCAGTAGCCCTGAGCATCATTTTAGAGGGGGCACCAAAAAGGCAGCCCCCAGGGAGCCTGCACCACTGCAGCAGTCTGTGTTCTGGGAACTTGTGCCAACCTACTGCTGCAGCTGCAGCAGCCCCTGCATGAGGAAGTTAGCATCCATCACCCCTCCTCACTCCCACCCAGGGTACCAACATTTCAAGTTACATCTCTGGTGAAATAAGCAGTGGTTACAGCAGGCTGGTTCTCTGGCTATTGGCATGTGTTTTGTACAGAGAAAAAAAAAGGAATTGTTCATTCTTGTCACAGATCCCAAACTCAGTGATTTTACCTGCTGGGCCCTTTCTAGAGCATGAATCCTAGCCCATTTTTGTTTTTTTTAATCAGACTGTTTCTCAGGTGGAAGTGAGAGAAGAGTGGGAATGCTGGCTGCAGGCAGGCATTAATGCTTCTTAGCTTCTAGTGAAATATGAGGAGAGCAAAAATCAGTGCTTTGGGAGTGCAATATTTCCAGGATGGTTTGTGGAGGTGGAAAGGGCAAATGCTAATAAATCACAGCAGAAAATACCCCAGTTTTATTATGGATGATACCACAAGATAATCTGCAGAGCCTAGAATCATATCTTAATATGGATGTGAACAGCTGTTCTCCTCCTGCGTTGCTGTCCCATTATAGCGCATGAGCTGTGCACAGCACTTGCACAGATCTATGCTATGTACACAAGAGCAGGACGGCACAGAGGTGTCAGCAAGCAACCCCAGTCCACTTAATTCTTAATGCATGCAACTATCACTAGGGACCTACCAAAATCGCAATTGCACGATTTGTACAGAAACTGAAATTGAAGGCAGGCTCTGTTAAAAAGTGCAGGCTTTGATTTTTGGCAGGCTCCCTGAAAAAAAACTTACGGAACATAAAATGCTCACTCCCTCTGGAGATCCAGCAGTCCTTGTGGCCCCTGCAGCCCAGCCACGTGGCACACTGCGGGGGGAACATTGCCACTGCTGAAAGATGTAATCCTTTCACTCAAGCAGTTTAAATCATTCTTTGTTAAGGATACGAAGAACACAAATTCATCCTTCCCCCCTAAAAAAACCTGCCCAGCTGTCTTGTTACACCAACACACTATAGCCTTCAGAGGTTGAGATGTGATGTGTGAACACAAATTTATTTTCAAGTTTGCCAAAATCTTGTTAGGTGAATGGATTACATGAACCAGGGTAGATTGACCTCTATTTAATGTGACAATAGACAAAAAAATCTGTTTGTTAGGCACTATCTTCTGACTCTTAAGACCTGGGTTTCCCTTGTCTACTATAGACCTCCAGGATGGCCTTGGGCAACTACCTTAAACCCACATCTGCAAACCTAGATACTTAACTGCCTTTTAGAGTTGGTCTCCTAAATACTTTGAGGATCCTGGCTTAAGTTTTTTCTATTCTGAGCTCCACATGTGTAAATGGGCTGGACCCGATGATCTGTAAGGTCCCATCCAGCCCCTAAAAACTATGAAACTATTAAATGGGATTGATAGCTCTGCACTATCTTCTAGTGCTGTTGTGAGGATAAATACTTGCAGGGCAGCAATTTCTCAGAAACTGTGGACACAGGAACTATAAGTACTTAAGAGCAAATTGCCCAGTGTTTGCAAAGCATTTTGAATATTTCTTTTTATTCCCACATCCTCCATCCAAAGTGTGATTATTTATTAGGTTCATTGCTATCCATTATGATCCTGTTTGTCATTATATTCTTTAATCCTTTTGACATGTAAAGCAGATGCCTTATCTCCTAGGATACATGGATTTTTGTAACCACTGTAGGCTTTTAGGAATATTATTTCAGCCACTTGAGAGCATAACTGTATTCTTTTCCCCTGGAGAACAAACATAACACATCTTAGTTTAAAAAAATGTTATGCAAAAAAAATGTAAAAATCAATATTTGAACTGGATACAGGTAAGATCTTGAGCTTGATAATCAACACCAGTTAATGGACATCAATGAACCTGCACGGATTTGAAGTAGCTGAAAAACTGGCCCAAAATTGACATTTTTACTTTGTTTGCTTTTATAAACTTGGTTTCAAGGTACAAGTGGGAGTCTCTCTTTATGTCATTTGAAAAAAAAATGGTAATGGAAGGCACTATATCCTACTTAAAATCAATACAACCCAGACCCCCCACCCCCCGCACACACACACACGCACGCACGCACGCACATGTGCGCGCGCGCGCACACACACACACACACACACACACATGTTCCCCACTCTAGGAAATTAGGACATTATTTTCTTATTTAGATTCATCCCTAACCTGTTTTTTAAAATCAGTTAACGAATACAGAGACAGAAAAATATTCAGGGTGAAGTTGGAAGACAAGCCGAATGAACAGCAAATTCAGAACAAAGCAAGCTTAGCCTGTCAAGGAGATTGTCAAAGCTGCATTCTTCAGTTCCCTTAAATAAAGAAAAGATGTTTTGCGCCCTTATCTCCTTCCTCTCTGTCATCTGTGCAGCATTCCATCGTGTGTGAAAATTATATTTCTCTAAAGAGTGCCAAAATAACACATATCCCTAACTCCAACCATTCTTGTCGCGACCTTGAGCCAGCAAATTTCCTGCCAGCATTGCATAACTCCCTTCAAAGTCAAGACACTTCTGACATGTCAGCTTCTCATCCTTCTGTGCTAATTTTTATGTCTGCATAAAAATCAGCCAAAGTGTGTTTTGTTGTTATTTGTAGAGACTTAAAAGCACCAACCCATGCCCGTGCCCAATTGTACTAGGTATAGTACAAATATGTAAGAAAAGAGTACCCTGCTACAGCTCTAAAATAGCACTATCATAAAGGTAGAGCACTGAAGCGCAGATTATGGGCAGACTTTTCAGAAACACTTATGTGATTCAGGAGCCTCAGGGTATGTTCCTGCTGCTAATAGTTGCTCTGAAGAACCCCACAGTGAAACACGGTACACACTTCCCCCCCCTGCAAGTCACATCCGTTCTGGGGTAGAGCATGTATGCAGCAGGTGTGCTGAACCTCCCTGTGATGTTCCTAAGCACACTCCTCCTCCAACATAGACACAGCCACGTTCAGAGCGTTCCTTGGGTAAGGCAAATCGAGGCGACCACCACAGGCCCCGTGCTTTGGAGAGCCCTGTGGAGCGAGGTGGAGAGACTACGGCCCCTCCTGCGGGGCCCACCTGGAGCTAGTCCCATGCCACAAAAGAAGCATCTAGCTGCTCACCACCTCCCCCCCACTGCAACACACACTGCCAGCTTGGGGC
>NW_005842279.1:5338-22350 GCF_000455745.1 Alligator sinensis
CAGGACACGCGGGATCTGCTTGGCCCCGGGCGCCAAATTTCATTGCTACGGCACTGCCATGCCCTGTCTTTGCAGGGGTCCCATGGCCCTGCACACTGTTAAAGGGGCCCCACACAGGCTGATTTGACCTGGGCCCCGCACCCTTCTAAGATCGGCTCTGCCCATGTTTCATTTCCAGAAGTGATTTGCGGTGAAATTTTCAAAAATGCCTACATGACTTTAGAACCTATGGTCATATGTAGGGGCCCTAAATTGAAGCAGTGGGGTTTTAAAAACACTGCTTCAATTTAGGGCTTAGTAAACCCCCATGTCATGCACACCAGTGCACTTAAGTGCCTCTCTGATGGTAGGGAGGGGAAGGTGAGCTGCCAGCGGGTGGAGCAGTCCTTGGGCTGCAGGTGGGAGAGGGGGCTGGTGCTTCCCTCTATGGCAGTGGCAGCCCTCTCCCCTCCACAGGCAGCATCCGCCCACAGGCACCTGGATCAGGCAGTCCCAGGGGGCACCGCAGCTGCAGAGGGATACAGTGGGCCCCCGTGCAGCTCAGGCATGCAGGCTCCATGGTGGGGGGGGGAAAAAAATCAAGTTTACCACATTTTTTTTTCTTGGGAGGAGCCTGCCTTCCCAGGCTGCTGCCAGGCTGCCTGCAAGGCTTTCTGCAGAGCCCCTGGGCTGCATGGAGCCTGGTGCTTCGCTCCACGACTGTAGGGGCAGCAAACAAAACTCCTCAGAGGTGTTTTAGTTTGCTGCGCCCCAAGTCATTTAAGGTGCATTACGCCACTGAATTTGCTACAGCGGCTGGAATTACTGCACAATACACCACCGACATGTGCAAACACCAACACCATTAAAGCAGTGCAAAACCATTTAACCCACTTTAAAGTGTCATGCACACATGCCTCTCATTTCGTCTACACACCGCCTATGTCTCAATTTCAAAAGTGCCTTCAAGCCAGGAGCTCATATGTCAGCATTAATTATCAAAAGATTAAGAGAGGTGTCTAGTAGTATTTTGAAAAGTGCTTAAGCAGGTTACATGCCTAATTCCAGTTGATTTCTATGGGGGTTAGGAGTCTAATCTGCTTACCCACTTCTGAAAATCCCACTAGAATTCCCCTAAGGTGCTCCCATACTTTTAAAAATCCCATAAGGCACATCATTCCCCTAGGAGTCCATGGGAGTTAGACAAGTAACACACTTAGGCACTTGTAATCCCACTAAGTATCTACATGCATCTTTAGGTACTTAAATACTTTTGAAAGCAGTAAGGTGGCGATCATTACTGCTTGATAAACCATGAGCTTGATTTCAGATCTTATGTTGTGATCTTCAAACACTCATTTCCTCAGGCATCCGAAGGTTGTACTTGCACTTTTAAGGCAATGTTGGATTTATTAATCGATGTCAGCCTTCTGTGAGAGATAGCTTTATCAAGTAGGCATGATCCCTACCTTATGGAACTGAGATGTCGACAATGTACAGGAGGCACCTCAAGTCACTGGAGAAGTACCATCATTGCTGCCTACATTACAAAAGACCCTTTGAATCCAGTGGGAATGCAGCAACATTGGCATCCTCTTGCAAGCAAACACCACGAGCAATGATGCAATTATCATCCAACATCAACTTCACTGGGCCAGCCACATCATCTGGATATCTGACTTCACACTCCCGAAGCAATTTTTATTCTCCCAGCTCAGTCAAGGCATATGCATAAGAGGAGGATGATAGGAGGTGGGAAAACTGGAGTAGCATAAACAGTGTGTTGTGGACCAAATCAAGAATCCAGCTGATGGGGCAAAAAAACAGGACATTACTTCCCGTAAGGGACACCTTATTGCAATCCGATGTGGGGAAGGAAACAGTATACAGAGGCTGTTAAGAAAGCATCAAGACAGACTAATGGCATATTACAATACAGGAGCCAGAAACCTGAGGCCTCTTTGCATAGAGAAGACAATCTGGGTTCAGCCATCCAGCAGCCAAAAAAACAATGGCAAAAGGCTACTGTTCAAGCTGTTATGGGTTCTGCAAAGTAGTTGCCACTGAGGTTTGGTGTTGAGAAGAAACTGTAGGCAGTTATAGAGCAGCAATATCAGGGTACCAGTATGCAGGGACACAAGAGACCAGACTGTGAGCAGGCCTCGACTCTCAGTTGGCCAGAGGTCAAATTCAGATGAAGCCAGGAATGCAGGTGACCACCAGGAAGACAATCATCAGCAAGAAGCCCACAATAGGAGAGGACCAGATCCAAAGAGTAGGAGACTGGTTTGATGACCATCATACTTGAATGACTATGAGATTTAGAAGGCTACATGTTGGACTACTGGTGAAGGCCATGTCCCTATGATGGGATATATGCTGGCGACCTCTAGCCCCAAGCAATCAAAGATTAGTACAAATGGAACTATGCCAATTTCTTTTCTTTTCTAATTTCATTTTTTGTTGTGTTGTTTTTGGTTTATTACAAGGAAAGATGTAACAGGAAGGCCTGATGTAGGGAGATGATTTGGAGGCTGACACCGGGAAGCGCCATGTGTTTGAGGAATTTCACAATACCTCCAAACATGCACTGTACCTCATGACTGTAAACAGCAGTGCTGAGCACAGGGCATTTCAAATAAACATCCAAGTTCTTGCAGTCCAAACAGAGTCCCTTTATTACTGCACAGAGCTCTCTGCAAGATACAGCATCTGACACCCCTCCCCCCCCCCGACCCCCATGCTAGTCCATTTCAGCAACCAACCTCTGTGGGAGATTTCACTGAAAAAATAATTTTGCGTTTTTTCAGCCACCTAACTGTGTATCCACCTCCTTCAGCCCTCCCCAGTTACCCTTCAACAATAGCATCAGCACTATCCTTCTCCAAGACCACAGTGGCCTCCTTCATGTTATGCATACCCCTGCCACACATAAGTGTCAATCCCTTCCATCCCAGTGCAAGAGCCCCTAGCACCATGCCTGCTTCTCTTCCCCTAAGAACTTGCTGCTACTGTATCTTGGCACCCAAGACCCTTGTTGAGGCTTTTCACACAATCCCTTCCCTCCTGGCTCTATGGGGTGGAGGAAAATGCTATACCCCCTTTTCTCCATCTTCTTAATGAATTACAAATCCATTGACCTGACCATTCAACTGGTGGAAGTCACCATATGGCATTGGACTAGGTGGCCTCCAGAGGACCCTTCCAGCCCTGCTCTTCTAGGATGCTATGATTCCATGAATTATGCCTGTGCAAAAATCTGGCTCCTATATTTTATTACGTAAAATGTAAAGGGAGCAATCACCCACAAAACAGGAAAACAGACCTCAGGTCCAATAATACTGCAGAGGCTCTCTCCTACCTAGGACATAGGCTCAGTGACAGGCCTGAAAGCACTTGGTGGTGCTCTGTGATCTGTGGAAACCTGGCAGTTCACATGAAGCAGGCTCCTCCTCCTCTTCTCCTAGCTGCTAAGTCACATTAAATTGATGTTCTAATTAATGTTCTGCATTAACAATTGCACAGTAATTCCCACACAAAGAAGAAACAATGAATGTGTGGGACATGGGCTGGGCAATCATGAATGGAAGACAAAGGAGATGACTACAAATGTGAAGGAAGTGGCTTACACTTGAGCAGTAATTCCCATGCTATGGGACCTATAGCACATATAAGCTAGCATGGCCATCATACAGGACAGTCCAGTTGTCCTCTGTTTTCTATTGATATGAAACCAAAAACTTGAAAAGAAAAATAGAAGGCATAAAGGCATCCGGTTTCATATCAATACAGGACAGAGGACAGCGTATCAAAAAATTGGAATGTCCTCTAGGATGGCCACCCTAATATGCATCCAAACTCACAAGCACTTCCCTTGTCACCTTCATCTTGTCTACTGACATCTTTACAATGGATTTTTATTGCCCAAATGGACCTCTGTTCCATCTGATTGTGGCCTGTTGAGAACCAAGTCTCTGCTCAAGAGTAGCCCCTTATATGCCAAATTCAGAGAACCTCTGTTTGCAAGGTGCCAATAGCTGCTTTTCATACAAATGGGAAAATAATCAAAGAGTAGCACAAAAATGTCACTTTGATAAAAGGTTTGAGTAGAGCATAGTACCCAGGGATTCCTAGCAAGGTAAAATCTGAGAGAGGAGAACCTTCAGAGCTCTAAACCATCAGTGGCTACTGATGGACTTGAAGGAGTCAAGAAGGGAACACCTTTATTTCCTTGTTCCTGCATTCTTTACTGTCTGCCCAAGCCATTTTTTCAATTGACCATTACACAAAAGGCATCAATCCCAGTATTAAATTCTAAGCTGCTGTTATGTTACCCACACCAGAATAATGTTTTGAAGGCAAGTGGAAATGAGATTATCTGCAGAGTATTGCCAAGTACCACTTTTACTGACAGCTCTTGGAAGAATACATGCTGTTTCCTTAAAGTTGGCTTCTGGGTTTTAGTTGGCTAGATTTGGGTTTGTTTGGGCTCTGTGGATAAGATAGAGGTAGTCATGCCCTGGCAGGGATGGAAGTGAGTCAGCAAGCTTGGCTCTGGCTTTGGATTCAGCATCGATATTTGGGTATGTTTAAGTCTGGGCTTTCTATTCAGCCCATTAGTGGAGACCAAGCACCATCTGTCAACATCATTACCATATTTTCCCAAATCCATTATGACCCTGAATTTAAGATGACTCCCCCATAATTAGATTCTATACATGGACAATTTATAAGTTTTCTGTGTATAGAATCTAATTATTGGAGGGTTATCTTAAATTCATCCTCCCACACTGACACAGCAGGGGAAGCAGTGGCAGGGGGTTGGTGGAAGGGCAATGGGGGGTGGGGGCAGGAGGTGGATGATATTAGGAGGACAGGTGCTGGGGGAAGCAGTGGAGAATGTGGGTGGGATAGATGCTAGGGAGTCAAGTAGCTCAACCCCTGCCCCTTGTTGTCCCCCCCATACCTTATCCCCTGCTACCTGTTCCCCACCTTCCTGTTCCTTACACCACTTGCTCCCATCTCTGCCTGATAACTCTGTTTGGTTCAGGCTGTTCTATTGTCCCCATTGGTGTTCAGTCTGAAGCCCAGATTCAAAGGCAACTATGAGATCAATAGGATCTCAATAGGAGTTGGGCACCTACATGCCTTTGAGGATCTGGCCTTGAGTGTCTACCACAAATTCAAACATTTACATTTGAAAATGGTAATTAAAATATATAGTAACCCAAGAAATCTCTAATGAATGAATTTTGCCTGATTAAATTTTAATTGACTATACTGTAGCACTAACTGTAACCTCTTTTACTTGCTGCTTTTCTAAAGAAGTAGAAAAGGTTTCTCTTAAGCTTTAAGATCTGCAGATGGAACAATAGAGCATTTTATGATTAAGATCATTTTTTGTTGGCTTGGAGGGGGTTCTTTTCTTTTTTGAAATCAGATTACAGAAGCATCATCCTGTCCTATTCCTCATGATTGTCATGGATGTCAGAAATTATATGCATGACCTTCTTGTATGGTTCTGTATTTGCTGTGTCAATTTCAAAGAAATCACAGGCTGTTTATTATTGGCTTTTTCCATCATTTTGTTTTGATTTGATTTTGAAAACCAATTGTTATCAGCTAGGCTCTGCCAACTACTGATGAAGGGCTTTTCTTTACATTCAACTGACTTGGAGAGACTCTCAAGCTTTAAAATAGATCCTTATCCAGCATAAATCAGCCTAAGTCTGTTGAAGCCAATGTAACTGCATTGATTTACCCGTGCCTAGCATCTGACCAAATCATTTTCCATCAAAAATTTGATTTCTTTCTATACCATTAGGATGTGAAGGTGAATAGCTGGCCAGCATGTGTGTTGTGTATACAAGAGTTTGCACTTATTCCTGCAAAGGCTTTAGACATTGTGACATGGAATTGGTGGCCAGCAGTGCATGTCAGGGCAAGAGAAGAAGGGAGTGCACAATGAGAGACAGAGGCAGCCCCAAGTAGAAGGAAGATGACAACAGACAATAGCTGACTTGTTACCCCGTCTGTCCAAACTGGCCACATCCTTGGAGATCACGTGTGCAATTTTCTGCAGAATCAGTTTCCTACATTCACAATTTCTGATCACCATCTTGCTCTCCATGTAAGGTAGAGGCAGCTGTTGCCTGTGGCGCACAGATGCCTCAGCTGAAATGAAGCCGACTGATACTCCTTCAAATACCCATTGCACACACAATTTGTGAATTGGTCCACTTGCAGCTTCTTTATGTCTCCAGACTCCTCCAAATTGCTGTGGAGATGCAATGCAAGGGCTCCTCTGCACTACTGCCTTTACCCTGCAACTTAGCATTGATCAGGCTGAAGGTAGTGAAGTAGTTTCGAATTTATACCTGAATAACTCCAAGCAGAGTTTGGCTTTCTGCCCCTTCTGTTTGACCATGTTAGCAACCAGCTGTCCTGCAATATTCACTGTATACCAGGTCTTGTGCAAGTTCCTTGCTGGTATGCTTCCCCTCTAATGGGGCTTTTGCCAACAACTGCTCCTGCAGGTGTTTCTACAAAGTGGCAACTACATGCTGTTTGTTTGCTACAGGGCTGGTAATGGTTAGAGGACTTCATGTTTCTAAAAGTAAACAGGCACTGAACGAATTATTTAAAGAGGCCACAATAGTAACCCAGCCACATGCCAGTGGGCTAACTTCATGCAACTCTTGCAAATTCTCCCCTCCCTCAACCTATACTCCTTTTTTGAGGCCCGTGTGGATTTCTACCCTCTGGGCATGTCTACACATGTGCCCAACAGTCATGACTGCACAGTAACTGCCGGTACTGTGCAGTCCTGGCACCGCATGAGTCATTTCTGACCCTACTGCGCAATAGCAGCGGCGGCATGGTTCATAGCCACCAACTCTACGTCACTATAGCTTGTTGCTACAGCAACGTAGCATCTCATGTAGATGCACTGTCTGAGTGCATCCCATGCCAGCTCACCCTGGGACATAGCTGAATCTGCTCGTTGTTCTGCTACTCATGAGATCTGTGCAGTTTTTACTTTTGTCAACAAGGGGGAGAAACTGTACTTACTACATTTCTTGTGTACAATGTGTACTACAATTTCCAGCAGCTGTTTTTTGGGAGGAGAAAGGTGTATGTTATATGCAAGAAAATATGATACATACACCATCATTAATTTTACCCTCCAGCTCTCTCTCCCCATTTTAGCTCCCCAGAACACTCAAGGATGCCATCACATTCTCATTAAATCAACCTCAGTTCCAGAGCGAACTCTAAATACATTCAAGGGATGATAAAACCTTTTCTGTTTCCTTAATATATAAGGAGCATTTAGAAATCATCTACAAAGGATAACAATGTTGTAACCAGGAAGGCCCTTGCTCCTAAGAGGCCTAAAAGAGTTGGCTGAGGAGATGCTGATGATAATTTTTAATATATCCTGGAATGCCAGGGAAATTTCAGAAAAATATACGTGTTGTGCTACTATTGAAAAAAAGGAATGGGATGACTTAGCTAACTATCAACTGTCTAGCCTGACTTTCATCCTGGGCAAAATAATGGAAAAATTCATATGGGATTCAGTAAAGAATTGAAGGATAGGGCATATTCAAGAGGAGGTTGGACGATCACCTGTCTGGGGTCTTGTGAACCCAGCATTCATTCCTGCCTGTGGCAGGGGGTCAGGCTAGATGATCTGTTCAGGTCCCTCCTGACCCTAGCTACTATGATACTATGATATAATAAGGCCAGTCAACATGATTGTATGGGGAATACATCTTGTCAAACAATCCTCATTTCACTTTGATGAGATTACAGGTTGGGCTGATATCCGTCTAGTGGTAACATACATATGTTCATAAGGAAGTTGACTAAATACTGAATGACATTCCAAGTAAAACAAATAGTACTGTGCAACCCCAATAAAGCCTGTGTGTAGTGCGTTAAGAACCAGCTAACTGACAGCTCTCAGAAACCAGTTGCCCTTGGGAAATCATTGCAGGGAGCTGCCCCTAATAGGGTTCTACCTGGATTAGCATGAGGCACAGAGCTAATCAATATTTTCATCAATGATCAGGAAATAAATAGGAAATCCCTGCTGATAAAACTGGCAAAGGACACAAACATTAGCAGAACAGTAAATAATGATAAGGATAAATCCAGACTGCTTGGAACACAGAATGCCAGCCCATGCTGCAGAATGAGATGGGGGGAGCATCCCTGAAAGCAGTAGCTCTGAGAAGGATTCAGAAGTGTCAAGCAACCAGCATGAGCTCCCTCCATGATGCTGGGGCACAATTTGCTAATGCAGGCCTTGGCTGTAGAAATAGGAGAAGGGAGGTTATGTTGACTCTATGCACAGAAGGATTTGGGGTCAGAGGTCCTGTATTCAAGCCCTGATGTTTCCTCACAGTGTCATGAATCATTTGTGTGACTCTCTGTTAATTAAGGCTTAGTGCTGCCCTGTGGCTCTGATCCAAAGCCCCTTGAAGTCAACTGAAGACAACTTCAATGGATGCTGGATCCAGCCCTGTATACTCTACAGTCTGTAGACTATGTAATCCAACCCACTGTCTTTAAATAGCTTCACTGCCCAAAGCATACCATGATATGTGATTCATACTATGCCAATGATATTCAAGCCTCACCAATGCCCTGTGCAGAACAAGCAGTACCAGGGATAATGGCCAATGCCACATCTATTTAATTTGCAGCATCGTTACTACCTAATTTGCAATTTCCCCCAAATGAGCTACTTATGTGTCAATTGTCTAATAGCAATTACACCACTGGCAGTCTATGCCTTGGAAAATGAGCATAAGCTTGTATTGAGATCATTAAAGGAACTATTGTAACCTCGTCCAGCCATTTTAGGTGCTTAACAAACCAAAAAGGACAGACTTTCCCTAGAAAAAGTAGTAAGGAGCTGTCAGAGGCATCTTGTTAGTTCAGCAGTGCTTGCCAAGGTGAGCTCTGCAGTGTTATCTTGGGGCTGCCAGCCTGAATTGCTTTGAAGTGTGTGTGTGTAAAGTAAAATAAGAAATGTTAGTTAAAAAAAAACCCTCACAGCCCTTGACTGACAATACTGCTGCTCTCTGCTGCACTTCAAATGCAGCAGCACAGCCTTGAAAAATTACAGCAAAGACAAAATCTTGCTGTTCCAACTTCTATTTTGAAGGGCTGCCTAGCGCACTCAAGTGAATCATTAAGTGTCTCTCTATACGGCTTGAGGCTGTGTTTAAATGTTTCCCATCTGTGGCCTTTATATTAGCTTCTTGCCATGAAGGAAACCCTTAAGTTCTATGCCCATTATGATGTTTTGGTGGAATTTAAGCTGGCTATGGGCCTGGACCTGCAATGCCCTGCTGCTGAATTATGACAAAAGTGTGGGCTAGCTATGGGCCACCACAAAGGAAGAAAAATCCCTCACCAGATAAGAGCATCCTATTCTTTCACCCTATCAACAAATGCCTCATGATTTTGAGCTCAGCACCACTCCTGGTTGACTGAAAGTAAGATGAGATGTGCAGTTCACTGTGTGGGACACTTTTCCTCAAGCACTTGAAAGGGGATTTACCTCCTCAGCCTCCTAACTGCTTTGAAGAGAAGGTCCCTATTGCTCAACCATGAGCTGTCTTCAACATGCCAGGGCAACTCTCCTGTATACAAAACGCCCCCTGATTGCTCCCAATGCTGCCTGGTGCTCCCCGCTAAGTGCAGAGCAGCACTCCCTGTTCTGTCATGCCCACAGATATTGAAAACAGCCTCAAGGGCTCATGGGCTTGTTCCCGGTGCACTATTAGGTCTAAGAGGCAGAAAGAGCAGATGGATACAGGCCAGATTCTGCCACCCTTACTGAGGTGCCATCTACACCTTGCACAAGTAATCTCACTGTCACTGAAGTCAATGGAATTCTTCAGCTGAGTGGTCGTCAGAGTGAGAGAAGGCTGCAAATCTGAAACACCCGTTTTGGGCTAGTAAAGCATACATTGAAGACCCTGCCCTATCAAGTCTGTAAAGCCTATGGGGAACGTTTTGGATAGAGCGGCATAAATATATATAAATTAATTATAATTCCTTTATTATTACTCAGCATTAATTTTTATTGTCATTATTATTATGGCAGTACCTAAGAGCCCCAATCATGGACCGCAACTTCACTTTGCAATGCACTGTACAAATAAAGAATGAAAGGACAGTTTGGGTACATCTACATATCCAAATAAGTGTGTTTAAATTTAATGCACATTAAGTGATTTTTGGCAGGTGTCTACTCATGTAGTGACTTGGGACTAAAGTTAATGCACTTGGCACTAGAGTTAGTCCCAAGTCCCTCCAGTCCTGCCATGTGCCCCTGTGGCCACCAGGGGGAACTCCAGCCTCTGGCCACATAGCTGCCATTACTTGGCAGCCATATTTAAGCCACAGCCAGCTGCCAGCACTGGCAACCATCTTGCAAACTCTGATCCCTGGCCAGCCCCTTCCCTGCCCAGAAGCCACGTATGCAACACAGGGGTAGCACATGGCAGCTCCCTCCTTACCCACCTTGCCTCCCTGCACCAGGGCTGCCCGTGTACCTGCCCCTACCAGTGAAGCCAAGTGGCCCACTGCTCCAGCTTGGCCCCTGCCAGCAACAACCAGTGCCCCTCACTCCAGCTGTCCTTGGTGCTGGCCCCAGCAGGTACCCCCAGCCCAGGCCCCAGGAGAGCCATGTACCTGCTAGCAGGGACCAAGGCACCACATGCAAGAGGCCCTGGCCAACCCCCTCCTCCTGCACTGCCTGTTCCAGCCCGCCTGCCAGGCCACCCACACACCCCCTACCCCTGGCCCACCCCCAGCACCACTCTCAGGACACACACATGGGTGAAACAAAAAGAACTTTATTTCCCTCACAACACCCACCCCCATTCCTCCCTCCTCCCCCTCAACCAGCAGTGCCTCTCCACCACCCTCCCCACTCACCAACAATAAAAAACCTGCTTACAAGTGGAAAACTATATACAGGTGGGAAACTATATATAAGTGTGAAACTATATACACATTGAAAACTATTTACAATAATTTCGGTGTTCAAGCCCTGAAAGCGGGGCCATGGCAGGACCTAGGAGGCAGAGCCCCAGGGCAGGTGTCCAGCACCCAAGCCTCTGGATGTTCCCATGTGGGTCAGGGGGCTGCAGCAACCACAGCAGGTGGTGACCTCATGTACGGCCAGGTCTTCGGCTGCATGGTGCAGGGAAAAGCAGTGCATCTGGGCCCAGGCAGGTAGTGGCAGGTCCAGGCTGGGGGCTGGGCCAGGAGGTCTGACAGGCAGGAGGTGCCTGAGGAGCTCCTCCCAGGATCACATGAGTGTTTGCTGCTGGGCTGCAGCCAGGACAAAGAAGCCCTGTAGGGACATGGGCAGGAGCCAGGCAGTGGGGGACATGTACATGGCTGCCAAGGGCAGAAGGGTGTCCATGGCTGTCAGAGCTGCTCCAGGTGTTCCCAATCCAGGGCCTCCATGCAGGCCCAGTGGTCCCGCTACACCCAGCCTGGAGTAGGAGGTCCAGTCCCTGGTGTGCCTCTGGCACAGCCAGCACATGCAGGAGACTCCAGTGGCAGGTGGCAACGACCTGGAGCCCACATCCCTGCTGGGGCTGGTGGCCTCTCTGCCACATCCAAATGTTGGCCCTTCAGGGGCAAGAGACAGAAGCTTTTTGTGAGAGTTTTAACATTTCAGAGATAAGATGCTCTACACCAGGGACCATGCACTGCCTGGCCTCAGTTCTGGGATCAGCTGTGCATGACTGTCCAGGGACCATGGTAAGCTGGCAGGGCAAGCCCGAGCCCAGGCAGCTGCTGCCTGAGCCCCCTGTCCCCATTTGCTCCCCTGAGGCTGGCAGCCTGCTGAGTGCTGGCCACAGGCACCCTGCCTCCCCCAACCCCTTCCCAGGGTGGGATAGGCCAGGCTGCTGGCAGCACCTGCTGCTACAACTCCAGACCTGACTCCCTCCACCCTCTCTCCTTGCAGGCCAGCCACTCTGCCCACTGCCACCCAGCCCACAGTGCCTGGGCTCAGGGTGTGTGGGGCTTCAGATAACTGAAGCAATGGGCTAGCCATGCCCCTGCCTGCCCCACTGGGGGCCTCTCCAGGGAAGTGCTCCAGGGCCAGCCCCGCATGCCATCACTGCTTCCCAAGCATGCCCCTGCTGTGTGTGCCCCAGGTGGTGCACGATGACCTGTTTGTGCAGGCAGAGGGGTGCCTGTGCTACTAGGCCTTGCTGATAATGATCCTCCTGGTGCCCTGGGCATATCTGTGGCTCCTAGTTTGGGACTCTGAGCTACAACAGCATGGGAGGCAATCCCAGGCTGCCCTGCAACCTCTGCTACCACCTGGAGGGGGACCTGTGGCAGTGCTATACATCCCTACCCCAGCTGGCAGTGCTACACATCCCTGCAGTTGAGAAGGACATCACTGCCAGCATTAACACCTTCCTTGATGTGTGAGAGGCCTATGCCTGCTCAGCTGCAGGGACACAGGCAGCTCAATAAAGTTTTGAACTGTGTCTCACCTGTCTATGTGCTGAGCTCGGGAACCCAGGGCAAGGGGGGTGTGGGAAGCCCAGGCAGGGGACAGGGGCAGGGGTGGGAACTGAGAGAGCCCTTCCCCAGTGTGGGACTTACCATGTCTGGGGATGGTGAAGCTGGTGGCTCAGTGCACGCCTCCCCATTAGCGAGGGTGACCAGTTGTGCCCAGTGTTCATGGCCCGTAGTGTACAGCAGGCCAGTGCCTGGCCAGGGCCCACCTCTACCACCCCCCGACTCCCTCTCATGGAGAGAGGCTGGTACTGCTGGTGGGCAGCAGTGGCATGGCCAGCTGCTCCTCATGCCAGGGTCCCAGGCTGTGCCAAGGGTGAAACAGTTGCTGGATAGGGCTCCCTGAGCTGCCAATGAGTGCAACAGCTGAGGAGTAGGTTGGGAAGGGGTACTGAAGGCCTAAGGTCCCCTCCTCTGGTAACATGTCACCCAAGGCATCAGGGCAGGGCAGGGGCTCAGGCAGGCCACCCTTGCTGGTGGCACTCACAGGGGTGCAGCCTGGCTCCCAGAGTGCCAAAATGAGGGTCAGCTCTTGCATAAAGGCTTTTGGGCATGACCAGACCAACAACTGAAGCTGGTTATAGCCATCCATTGTGCCCACAAGACCTTGACCTTTAGGTGGCACTGCTGTGCTTACCAGGAGTGCCCTCACACATGTATGCCGCCCAGCAGGGCCTTATAAATGTGGGCATTCAAGTGCCTGCCCCACACGAACTGCCTCTGCACATCAGCAAGGCCCTAGAGTACCATGAAGTCTTATACCTCCTCCCAGGTCCAGTTGGGGGCCCTGGTGATTGGCATGTGCATGCACACATTGGTGGGGCCAGGGCTCAGTGGGGAAGACAATAATGACATTCTGTAACATTCTCTCTCCAGGCCCCATACAGTTGTCCCTGCAATGCCAGCCCTGGACAGCTGCCAGCAACACCCAGCTCAGGAGCACATCCAAGGATGGGAAGCTGCATAGCAGAGGCACTTAACCACAGGACCTACAAGCACAGAAGGCAGCTGGGGGTCAGCAGCAGCAGGGAGTAGGTGCTGGCCCTGCTGCCAGAGACAGCCAGGCAGCAGCCCTGGGGGGATCTTAGGTCTGGGCAAGGGGTGTAGCAAGCTGCAGTGCTTTCCAACACTCCCTTGTGGCCAAGCAGCAACTCTGGAAGTGACAGGTCAGGCAGAGGCCGCCTATGTCCTGTCCAGGGGGGCACACGGGGCCTGCTGGGCTCCTGCACAGAACAACAGTCTTGTCCAGGCTCCTGGTATGTGCGCCTCAGGGCACAAAATAGCCGCTGGCTTTTATAGCCTGCAGCTAGGGGCAGCCAGAGAGCAGCCCAGCTCTGGTGGAGGAGAGGCAGCCAGACAGGAGCCCTGGAGCTGAGCTCAGGGCAGCCCCCTAGTGACTGGGCAGACCCAGCACTAAATTTAGTTCTGGGTCGCATCTACATGTGTGTTACTGTGCATTAACTAATAGCAATTAAATGTGACACTTGCATTTTCAGTTATCAAATTTAGTCACAATTAACCTAAGTTAATGTGCATTAAGGACGCACATGTGTAGATGCATTCCCATAATGTGCATTAACTTAGGCTAATGCCCATTAACAGTTCTCATGTAGATGTGGCCTCTTTGTCCCAAAGCAACAAGAAGTTTCTGGGAGTGCCTAGATTTCTCCTGAGACTAATTTTCCTGAAGAGGGAGCTTTTAGGGCTTAGTTTTCTGATGCCTGTTCTTTGTCCAAAAGACATTTTGTTTGCAGACTTTGATCAAAATCCTCTCAGGAAGTCTTAAGAAAGTGTTGTGAGGGTGCAAGGGATGACTGCCTGGAAACTGTGAACTGAGCATGTACAGCAGTTTAATGGGGTGGGGGAGGGTGTTAAACTAAGGGGCTCCACTTTAGCACAAGAATTAATCTCCTACAGAGCAAATAAAGTGCTTCACTACAGCTCCAGGGACAGTTCAAGCCCTGTACTGGACTTGCGCCAAAGGCTGTTCCCAGTCACCACATGAATAGATGAGTGCCTGCTCATTCAGGCGAGGTACTCAAAGATACTGAGGTATGCTGACTGTATCACTCTCTTGAGGTTCATTGGCTAGGGAAACTGGTGTAAGGTACTGGTTTGGTGACCTGCTAGGCTTAACTGGACCTTGGTTCCTCTTTTTGAGTATCTATGAAATTTCTACCTACTTTTATAGGTCTCCCTAATGTTACACTGGGCCAAAACTTCACTGCATATACCTATATGCACATGTATGGACTATATCAGCTGTACTGCACACACATTAATATATATGTGTGTAATATGCATACGTACACACACTATTATACACACACATATCGTTTATTATACATGATACTCACATTTTAAATGTACACACAAAAATGCGTGCATTTCAAATGAAAACACACATGCATATAAAGTTTGTGTGTGTGTATATACACATAATATATATAAAAACACATATAAAATCCAGTTGGAAAATTATTTTCCCACCGCCCCGTGAAAACTTGCAACAAAATCAAAAATATCAAATTAATTTTTTTGAACTTTTGTTGACAAAAAGCAGCTTTTGTTTTAAAACAAAAAAGTTCAATTGCTTTAAAAAATGGTTTAGGGAGATTCCATTTATTTTTTTATTTTCCTAGTCTGAAAACTACTTTTTCCTTCAAAACAGTTGTGTTGATAGGGAATCCTACTTTTTAACAAAAGTAATTTCCACCAAAACCAGAATTGACATTCTTGACAGACTGAGTCCTTCAGTTTCTAAGGCAGGAATCTAGGGTAGGAATCTTACAGAAGTACCTACACATTTTTGTGGTAGCACTGGTATTGTAAATGGTGAGTTTTGATATAGATTCCATGTTGACACAAGGGTTCCTTGTGCCCAAAAGCTCTCTAACAAGCATACAGTTGGTCTAGTAAATTATACCATGTTAAAAAATCCTTACTCATATATAATTTTTATTAAAGTTGTGAACATTTTTTCAAATGTCAAAATTCTGATAAAAACTTTCATTGAAATTTGTAGCACTACTATTTTGTATTTCTTCCTGCACACTTTTTTTTAATCAAGTATAGGCCTGGTCAAAATTTTCAAATGTCAATATTATTAAAGGTTTGCAAAAAAATTTAAAAATATAATTTTGGAAGTGAAAAAAAGGAAAAATTACAAATTATTTTTAAGCTAATTTTCAACCAACTGCACCTACTAGGTTAAAAACCTGTTTCACCTATTGGGTACCTACATGGATTTGCAAATCTAAGTGCAATCCTATTCTGTCTTGTTGGAGTCCCAGAAAAACTGTTGATATATGTGATATAATAGATGTGTAGCAGGGGCTAAGGTCCCAGTCACTTTAGATGGAAAAGGCAGCTGGCTGCTGCAGCAGCAGCAGAGGGCAGGCTGGCTGTCAAGCCCAAGTAGAAACCCCTATTGTGTGGCTACTGCACCACATGATAGGAAGGGGTGGGGCTTCAGGGCTCATAAGCCCAGTGCCTGAATCCAAGCAAGTAGTCTGCCCCTGCATGCTGTAGGGAGAGGAGCTCCTGGAAAAGAAGAGCTGTTTGGGACAGAAGGCAGGCATCCAAGCCACCCAAGGGAGCTGGGATAAGAGGGTTCCAAGGGAGGCATGGCCTGTGGGAGACATTGACCCAGAGCAGGAAGTTTTTTTATTTGTAAAGCAGCTTGCTTGTGTTTGTGTTGTGTTTAAGATGGAAACTGGAGGGCTGGGTTGTGGCTACAGGAAAAGTTGGAGGCCATGGTGGGGGACCTAGTGGGGCACTCTGTGACAGACAGCCCAGCCTGGGGTCAGGGACCCAGAGGGCTGAAGGCTGGACAAGAGTATGAGAGCACAAGACAGTGCCAGGGGCCCAGAGGACACAAGTGCAAGACAGGGCTGGGGCCCAGGAGCCAAGGTCTGGGGCAGTGGCCCGGGGCAGAGGGGTGCAGACAGGAAAGCTACATGGGGCTTATGTGCCCTGAAGCTCCACCCCTTCCTATAAAAGGGCCAGGAAGGCTTAGGCCTCAGCAAAGGTTCAAGGCATGAAGTTCAATGCCAAGAGGACAAAGGTTCAATGTCAAAACCTGCACTGGGTCCAGGGGAACCCCTCCAAATGGACATGGAATAACAACTGTAAAGCACTGTCGCAGAGCACCTCGGTGCTCTGCTCCTAGGGAGTAGAAACTGCCAGGGAGAGAGAGCCCTGGCAGGACATAACGAGCCCAGATGAGGGTTGCCAGGGTAACGGGCACAGCTGCAGGTTGCCGGGGCAACTAAGGAGAGCCAGCTGCCTGTAGGAGGCAGGGCCTGGCCCTTATAAAGCCCAGGGCTGAGACCAGGCTGGCAGTTTCCTGCCAGCAGCTAGAGGGGCAGGAGCTAGGAGGCAAGTGATGTAGGAACTGTTCTAGCTGAGAGAAGGATGGCAGCTCTGAGAGGTTTGGGCTCCATGGTTTAGCCAGGAGG
>NW_005842279.1:23252-30879 GCF_000455745.1 Alligator sinensis
GTCTATCACATCAGCGAGGCTTGGGGCGTGGTATTAGGGGCTGGTAGGAGCCACGCATAGCCCATAAGGCTAGGATGCCTGAGGAGCACCCATTATACCGGGAGACCCCCAGGGGGTCTGAGAACCGCAGGGACAGAGGTCCCAAGTAGCCGTGCCCAGGGAGTCATAGGCAGCCTCCCAACTATATATATATACTCCAACAAGACGTGGCGGGCAAGAATTAGAGGGTGCCTTGGGCCGGCCTTGACACGGAGCGAGGGACTTCGGGGAGATCACGGCCCTCCTGACGGACCCCGCCGTGACAAGCACGAACATGGCTACAGGGGTTAGGAGACCACAAATAGTCCATAAGGCAACTGGTGCCCTGAAATACTGATGAGGCCAGGAGGGCCACAACTCAGTGCCCAAGTGGCAGGACTGGGGTCTAGCTGGTACAAGAGGTACCAGAGGGCTCAAGTGCAATAGGGCTTACCCTGGGGCAGCCTCACTTAACACCATAATAATTCCATCAAGGCATGGCACGTGAGGAACAGGTAGGGTACTCCAAGGAGCCAAAGTGGCAACAGGAGTCACATTTCCACCAGGAGGTTGGTCCTGCTACATATGATCCCCCACCTTCTCATAGCTTTTTTGTGGCTTAGTCTTAAGGCTAAAATGACAGAGTGATGCAAAAATGGATGTATGCTTGCGGTGAAGTTACATGTTACACTTAGACCTTACTAAGGACACTTAAAGGTCAGCATCCATGCGTTAAGGCTCGATAACTGTGATAAGTGCCCTCTGAGCATCTCAAAGTTCCACCACTTCAGAAAAAGGTTTACTCTGGGCCGTGCTATCTAGCCTAGTTAGGGTAACTTCAGTCCGTTCCACAGAGCAATTTGCAGTCCTCTAGCATCCCAGGATGTACCGCTCCTAGCCCCTACCACTCCTGCTCTGTGAATGAACTTTCCACCCTTTCGAACTCTGCTTCCAAGGGTGTGGTACTGCCTGGGAGCAAGCTGTGCCATACCAGTGCCAGAACGGGGGTTACAATGGCCGGAGCATAGAGATAGAAGGTGGAGAGGCATAGGGGCATGGGAGTTAGGGCTTCCCTCTACAAGCCCCCACATTTCTGTCCTGGGATGAGGTTGGTAGGAGAGGGATAGCCTGAGAGGAGCCCTCCATTGACCCCCTACTGACTTGATCCCAGCCCCTTCCCCTGACCCATTCTCACCCCCCAGCCATCTTTATTGTAAACAGTCCTTTATATAAAGTTCCTATAAATAATAAAGGGCTGTTTACACACCACAAGCCTCATTAGGATTCTACAGACTGCAAGCAGCACCTCACTTGCCCTCAGCCAGCTCAGTTCTTTAGGCAAAAGCTACAGCCTCACCAGCAGCCGTCAGAGGGTTAATGCTTCATTCCACCCCAACCATTTGCTACCCTACAGAAAAGTGAAAGCCATACTGACAGGCATGAATCACAGTGTCTGGCTGCCCTCTTCCACCCTGCTTCTGTTCCAGCAGAGAGAAACCAGCTTTCCTTGCTTAAGACATAAACCCCAATTTTGGAGGGTAGATTTTTCAGGGGGAAAATGCATGGGGAATGTAAGTAAATATGGTAGGTGAGATTAGGTCCTGGCCCGTGCTGTGTAACATATTTGTGTGCAAGTAGAATCTTTAGTAGCTATGTCCCTGGGATATTCAAGGTATGACAGACAACAGAACAAAGAGCTAAAATCTGGGGCAAGAAGGAAAAATTCACATGGAGATTTATTTTTTAGTCTAGAAGAAAAAGAACCTGAGATCCTGATAAAAACGTCTTTGTAGTATAACAGCTCCTTAATGAATATTTCTCTTGAAAATCTGACCCCAAATAAGGCATGGATAAATGCCCATGTGAACTAACCTGCATAATAAAGGCCCTGTCATTGAGCACAATTGTATGTTTGAAAAGTGCACCACAAACCTTCAGATGTCTGTAAGTCACACTATAGATTCTGTCTAGGAGCTAGAATGAGTTCCTATTTTGGAAGTGATTTATTGGTTCCTCATGAAAGCTGAAGGATGCAGTTCACTAATTAAGTGCCTTTAATTATCTGCACATCAGGTACAACTCAAAGCAACTGCAGCGTATGCTTTTCCAGCAATAACCCACACATGCCTGATGGAGATTCTGGACTCAGCTGTGAAGAGCTTCTATTTGCCTCCTCTATGCTTTCGTTGTCTGGTTAAGGCTATCGTTTACATGGAGTGTGCATAACTGACTGATGATAGTCAATGTAAACGAATAGCTGCATTTGCTCTTAAGCCATTTTGGATAGATTTTCCCTGTCAGAAACAAACAGGATGACTATAAGTCTGAATTGCCATTACAAATGCTGAGAGGCTTCATTGTGCACAGCAACAGCTCATTTGATAATGACAAAGATAGTGATGAAAAGGAAGTCTGGAGCATACAGACTTTTGAGCCTGGTATGAATTATTGCACTTTAAATCACTGGAGAGGGAGAGAGGGAGTGTGTGTATCTGCAGACATAAAGAAAGTAAAAAAAATTTTTAAATCAAGGAGACGGATGATAGAAAGAATTCAACAAGGATGCTAGTTTTTTTAATGAGTAGGGCTTTTTTTTTGTTAGACCAAGGCAAATATTCCCTGGAGGAACTGATTCATAGTAAATCTTGAATGCCAAACAAATGAAGCAGAGATCAAACAAGTCAGAATGAGTTTGTTTCAATAATTTAGAGAGAATGAATCTGTTTCTTCTGAATAAGCTTTAAAGAATAACAAAACTCAATGTTAAATGAACTGTTCAGTTCTCATACATACTGCACATAACCACTGATCAGACCAGATTCTGGGAGGCACCCAAAGCCTGATCAGCCACCTCAGGTCATGTGCTACCCTAGAAAGGGTAACATGCAGATAGCATTGTATGACAGCATGGATGGTGTTTTTAAAAACAGTCAGCACTGGTTTAGCTCCACTCCCATGGATTTCAATAAGAGCACCATTCATCCCATCCTGATAGATCATAGGAGTCAGTGGAGAAGCTCCCACTGATTTCAGCAGCCACTGGATTGAAACCCATATCATTATGTAACCAGACATCTTCTAAAGCAAAGAAAAGCTCATAGACAGGTTTTGCTTTGCAGAATTTTATGCAAACTTTTTATTCATTTGCATTCATCCAGACACCATAGAGTCAACTTGCCTCCCCAGGTTGGTCTTTGGATTTCAAATGAACAAAAAAACCCCATCAGAACCAGATCCTGAGCTGATACATATTTACATAACTTCATGGAATTAATACAGCTGCACCAATTTAAATCAGATGAAATCTGGCCTCAACATGAAACCAAGGCACAGTATCTGAGTTTCACCTGTTTTAACAAGAAAACCAGGTTCATATTAACCAGTACTAGTGTAGCAAAACCCTGTTTTTCTTTTTTTTTTTTTAAATGAATTCCTTCCTCTTCCCCAACCATTTCTGACTTTGTCTCTCCCTCTCTATTTCCTACAAATAAGTGAACTAAGACATAGGATAAGCTTCAGCATTTTATTTTGGTAGCAAGTTGCATTTATTTTGTTGTTTCTCCTTCTTTATATTGTATAATTATTATGTTTGTATTGATTTTTACTGTTCTATATTACTGTTTTACTGGTACTGTATGATTTAGGTCTATATATGTAAATTAGCAGAAGTCATGTCAAGTTTCCATGTTGTTTGTCAAGTCTCCATCCTGTCCCCAGGCCCGGTTATGTAACCCATGACTCACACCTACCCCTCCTACGTAATTTGGTTCCTGAATGAATGGGGATGAATGAGGGTGCTTGAGAGATAATGGCAGTAGATCTAAAAATAGCTCCCTCTGAATGACCGAACCATCAAAACCAATACCTGGACCAATGACCCAGCCATTGGAACCACCCTCAGCATTCAAGAAACAAAAGATGAGGCAACCCACCATTGTGCCAAGGCTGCACATGCTCAGCATGAACACCTGGAGCCCTCTGGAACAGGACTGACATTGCCTGGACAGCCCCTCCCCCATAGGAGATCAGAGGTAGTCTGCCACATAAAAAGGGGTAGTGAAGCCTGACTCCTTGGGACGCCCTTTCCATCTGGACCAGCACCATGCCATACCACCTTTCCACCCAAAGGCCCTGCCAGCGACCCCCCTGCTCTGGACAACACCTACTGGATAAAGACCTCTTTCCAGCCTGGATAGGTAGTTATCACCCCCCATCCCCTCTTTAACCAAGGACTTGGACTCTGCTTCTCTTCCCCACCTGGACTCCACTGAGTCTCTTTCTCCTGCTGCCATTATGAGTGCTTGTATGTGTGTGCATGTGTGTGTGTGTGAACCAATAACTTCAGGGGGCTATGTAGCGTGTTGCCTGTGTAATAAAACTTATTTGGACCCCTGAGTTGGGTTGTGCTTTATTATGGTTCAGCCCTGCTCCAATCTCTGCTCCTCGTCCCTCTAACTTCTGTCTCATTTCTCCCTCTCCTGCTTCTGGCTCACTGCCACCTCCAACACCTGTCCTGAGCTCCTCTCTGCCTCCAAACCCCCTGTTTCTTTGCCACTGTCTTATCCCCACTGCCTTTTCCCCTAAGCAACCAGGTTTATGCCTCAGTTTCTTTCCTGGCTGTCTCCTCCTTGCCACCACTTATCTGCCCCCCACCCCCATATCTCAGCTGTCTGCCTCAGTTTCCAGCCCCAATCTACCTTAAGTAACCCCAAGCCTCAGTTCCTCAACCAGCTTCTCTGTAGTCCACTGGTTCTAATTCCAGTTCTGGCAACTTTCACTCCCTACACTTTAACTCTCTCTCTCACCTTAACCATCCCCCAAGTATCCCAGGTACCCCAAGCACACACATATACACTGTACCATCCAAGTTAGGAACCTACGTGTGTGTATGTGTAGGTGAGTTGTATGTGTGTGAACTGGTGAGTGTGTGTGTATATAGATATAGATATATATATCTATATATATGTATCATTGTGTGCATAATATACAAATTAGTGATCTGTGTATGTGTACTGTGTGTGCGGGTATTGACAATTTATTTTTGCTAATTTTTAGTGTGCATGTGCTTGAATTGGTGATAGGTATGCATGTGCCTGAGCTAGTAGTGTGTGTGTGCGCGCGCGCGCGCGTGCACCTAATTGTTTTCTGTGTTTGTATATGTGCAATTGTGTCACACCCTTCTGTCTAACAGCGCAATATTGAGATCCTGACAGTTGGCCTGACCCCACAGGGCAACATTAGATATTTATAATCTGTGCAGAGTCAAACAGATAGCACTATATACAAGTAAAAGCATGTGCTGGATTCCAGGAAGATTGTAACTTTCACTTAAACGAACGAACAAACGAATGAATGAAATCTTTGCCCTCTTGATTGCAAGGAAAGTCTAGAAACTGTGTCCTGAAAGTGTTTCCCTGGGGGGTCAGGCCAACTCTCAGGATCTCAATATTGCGCTGTTAGACAGGGGTGTGTGACACAATTGCACATATACAATACACAAAAATCAATTAGGTGCACACACACACACACAGTGCATGCACACACACTAGGCGCATACACGCCACTAGGCGCATACACATCCAATCCAATACACATACACGGATCACACAATGATATATATATATATGCCAGTTCACACATATACCACCCACCTACACATACACACAGGTGAGTTCCTAACTTGGGTGGTGTGAGGTGTATATGTGTGCTTAGGGTACTTGGGATACCTAGGGTGCTTGGTGACTATGGGGGGGGGGGTCAAGGGTCAAAGATCTTCAGAAGGAGGGGAAGGAGGGAGATGGATGGGGGGTAAAATAAGACAGTGAGTCTAATAAAAGATATCAAATTCACCCAAGGAACCTTGTCTACCTATGTACTTAGACCAACACGGCTACAACCCAAACCCCTGCACCCACCTACACACACACACAAGTGAGTTCCTAAGTTGGGTGTTGTGATGTGTACGTATGCATGTGCTTGGTGTACTTGGGATACCTGGGGAAAGGTTAACGTAAGAAAGTAGAAGTGTAGGGAGTTAAAGTTACTGGAAATGAAAGTCACCAGGACCGGGATTAGAACCGGTAAACTAGAGGGGCCTGGACTGAAGAACTGAGGCTCGGGGGTAACTTTAGGTTAATTGATCTTAATTGATTAAAAGACAATGCCCAAAGCCTGCAGAACAGAGAAGCATGCCGGCACAGAGGCTGGGTCTGGAGCCAGAGCTACGGGGGAGCTGAAAAGGTAGATGGGGACAGGGAAAAATGGGACTAAGAGAAAGTGTGGGTATTAAAGAGGGGCTCTGGGTGTGGGGAGCCAGAGGATGGGTCCGGGGAAGCTAGAGAAGTAGTAGATGCTGGAAGCTGGAGCAAGGCTTCAGCTGCTAGAGCGAACTGCAAGACAGCTAAATGGAGCTGGGAAGCTGCGGGAGGCAGAGATTACAGAAGGTGCGGGGGAAGCCTGAAAACAGAGACGGACAGCAGAAAATTGCAGGAAAAGCAGCAGGCAGCAGGGACAGCAGGAAAGCAAGGAGAGGCTAAGAGGTGGCAGAAAAGGGGAGATGGAATTAGGAGGAGATCGGGAACCTAGCAGAGAGGGTGAGGGCTGGAGCTGAGAGAGAGAAAGAGAGAATGAGGCTGGAATTTAAGATAGGGAAGGAACTGGGATTCAGTAAAACATGACCCAACTCGGGGTTGCAAATGACAGTGGTTTTATTGAACAAGGGAGATGGTGACACAATGCCAAATTGGTTCCCTTGCACCCACCCACTCATCCACCTACCCACACAATGGCAGCAGAGGTTAAAGAGGCTTGGTGCAGGGGCTGAAGTCCACTGAAGTCCAGGAGGAGAGAGAGAGAGTCCAAATTGTAGGAGGAGGTGTGTAGGTAATATCTACCTATCCAGGCTGGAAGGGGTCCTTGTCCAGTAAGTGTTATCCAGAGGGGGGTCGCCAGCAGGGCCTCTGGGTGGATAGGTGGTGTGGCATGGTGCTGGTCCAGATGGAAATGGCGTTCCCACTGGATCTGTCTTCACCGCCACTTTTTATAGGGGCAGACCTTGTGTGACCCTAGTGACAGGAGGCATGCCCAGGCAAGGGTCAGCCCCTGGTGTACTGAGCATGTGTGCTCCATGCAGGGATGTGCAGTTTCAGGTGTCTGTAATGGTGAGAGCTGCTGGTTTTGCAGGGTCTTTTGTCTTTCAAATGCTGGTCTTGTCTCTGTTCCTGCGCGAGGTCGGTGGTTCCTGGGTGAATTAATGTGAGGTGATGGCCCAGTCATTACAGGCCATTCAGTAGAGGCCTGCTACCATTGTATTTCAATCATTCCCAATCACACATTTATCAGGGAACCAATTTCATAGATTTCATAGACATTAGGGCTGGAAGGGACCTTGGAAAATCATTGAGTCCAGCCCCCTGCCCAAAGGGCAGGAAGTCAGCTGGGGTCATAGGATCCCAGCAAGATAAGCATCCAGTTTGCTCTTGAAGGTGTTCAATGTAGGCGCTTGAACCACCTCCGGTGGCAGGCTGTTCCAGACCTTGGGGGCTCGGACAGTAAAGAAATTCTTCCTTATGTCCAGCCTGAAACGGTCTTGTAGTAGTTTATGACCATT
>NW_005842279.1:33636-67924 GCF_000455745.1 Alligator sinensis
CCAGCAGTGGCGGTAGTCCCCCCGTCCCCCAACGGGCTTAGTTTAAAGCCCGGTGGAGCAGGTCAGCCAGTCTGGCTGAGAAGATCCTCCTCCCTAGGGGAGAGAGGTGGAGGCCATCTCTTTCCAGCAGCTCGTTGCCTCTCTCGCCAAAGAGCGGGCTGTGGTCATGAAACCCAAAGCCTTCCCGACGATACCAGCGCTGCAGTCTTTGGTTGACCACGAGGATCCTCCTCTCCCTCCTCAGCCCATAGCCTGAGACTGGGAGGATCGACGAGAACATGGGAGGGGTACAATGAATCATATTGTCGCAACATGGGTTGCCAGGCAGAGGACAGAAGGTGGAGGCTTGACATATAAAATGGAAACTTGACATGACTTTGGTTCACTTACAAACACAGGCCTAAACCATACAAAATCCATATGAAACAATAAAAATCAATATGAAAATGATTATAATACAATATACAACAGTAAAAATCAATACAAACCTAATAATAATACAATATAAAATGGTGGATATCCAAAACCAAAAACTTGCTACCAGAATAAAAATGCTTAAAGCTTACCCTAAGTCTGAGCTCACTTATACTTATCTATAGGTAATAGAGAGGGAGAGAAAAAGTCAGAAATGGCTGGGGAAGGGGAGGGAATGCATTTTAAAATAAATACATTTAAAAAAAAAAGAAAAAACTGGGGGTTTTGCTACAAAAAGCTCACACAGCATAAAACAATGCAACATATTCAACATTAATGATTTTTAAGTCAAATACATTATTTTAGGTGTTTTGTCTGCTGGTTTTTGAAAACACAGACTTGGCAATTTTGATAAAGGGACTTACCTCACAGTTTTTAGGATTTAATTTTGAGCACTCCCAACACCAACTATAGGCAATTAATCTGAAAATTAGACCCTAACCATTGAAATGACAAAAACTTAAAATAAAATGAGATCCCAATTGACTGAAATTATTTACCAGCCTTGGTTCACTCAGTCTGAACAGAGGATTAGCAATGAACTATGAAGCAGGGTGAGATATATACATTTCAAGTACTTCACTCCCTTCACAGTACACAATGAATCAATTGTACCTGTTCTGATTGCATATCAAAGAACTGCATGGATTACGTTTCATTATTTAGGCCACCACACAACTGTCAATTGAACTAAAGTACAAGTGATACAACTCATGTTAGATCCATATTTTCCTTGATCTTCAATGAACCTAGATTCACATTTTTTTGAACAATTCACAGAAGCAGTGCTGAATTCTGAAGTTAGGACACAATATAGGTAGTTTCAATAGACAATATTATTAAAAGGCCTGTCCCTGCTATGTTCATGATATCACTTGAAGATCTACTTTTGTGCATTTAAGTGAGAGCTGAGTCTGTTTTTCAAAGTTAATTCACCAAAAAACAAAGTCTGAACGTGACCAAAATTAGTCACAAAAGTGGATCAAAACAGGTGAATAGTTTCAGCCAAAACAAATGGGAGGCTGGCGGGAGAGGCGGGGGGGAGCTGGAGGTTCCAAAAAGATGACATATTTTTGTTTGAATATTTTATTATATTAATATTTTATTTTTTGTTCAAAATGACATTTTGAGTCCAAATGTTAGATGACCTTTATTTTTAAGAAATGTAAAAATTAGGAGGAAACAGCAAGACAAAATTCAGTGTTTTATTTCCAGAGTCTGCATCCTGTGGCCCATGGTCCAGATCCAGTCCTCAGGAGTCCAATCTGGCACAGGGGATTCGTATCACAGACCTGCATTGTGCTGCCCATCCCCTTCACAGCACTCCCCTCCACTGAGGACCCTGTTGCTCTGCAGTGTCTGAACTTACCCTTGCTACAGAGGAATTGGGTATCTTAGCAGCTGGCCACTCAGGGTAGGGAGAAGTGAGGGGCAAAGAATTACTTCCCACAGCAACAGCCAGGTCCCAGGCTCCAACCCACAAAAGGCTGCCCTGTTGTATTTGACAACAATCTTTATTTTCAGGTTTTGTTTTAGGGAGAATATTGAACTATTTTTGGCTGTAATCAGTCCAAAACAGTTGTTATTTTGTTTCCATTTTAGGTACCAACCCCTGCAAATTTCAATTATTTGAAGAACTTGACTTTCAGGGTCATGTTTCTCATTTGGGCCTTAGCCACAGAAAGAACCAAGGTTATGCTTGCCACACACAGACACAACTGCTAAAAACATAGTCACATGCAGTCAAGATACAACACAAGTAGCATGAGCTTTGTGAAGCAGCAGACTTTGAGCTTGATCCAAAGCCTGCTCCAGTCAAAAGGAGCCGTTCTGCTCACTTCAGAAGGTTTGGGATCTGGCCATTAAAGAGACAGCCTTGCTGTAAGCAGTGAGGAGACAGAGAAAGCTGGCAGGGAGGTTGGGATGATATTTATCTCAGAGACAATAAACAGGTTAATGCTGGAGTCTTCTTGAAGCATGAAAAAGAGGAGGGCCTTGAATAGCAAGCATATAGAGAGCTGCTAAGCCCAGAAGGAAGGCGGTATTGCAGAATACCAGTATAAAAGGTTCATAGGGTAAAACCCGGGCTACAATGAATCAAAACTCCCACTAATTTTAATGGGGCCAGACTTTTACTTAAAAGGAGTTTAAGGCCACTGTGAATACTGTCTGCAGACCACCAGCTGGAGAACCCCACCCACTAATGCCCACATTAAGCCCTATGAATTGTGGTGAAACCCCACTGTGTCTTTTATTGGTTATAAACGTAAGTTGCCTGAGATTTTTCATGGGTTGATCTGGCACTGTTTAGCGAGCCCCTCACATCTTAAGACCCTCAGCACCAGAAAGATGTGAAGCCACCCAAGATTCTAAAACAGCTCTGAGTTGACTAAAGAGCCTGAACCACAGGCAGACCAGCTACTGGCTGGGTCTCTGAGAGGCCAGCAATGGCATGGTGTAGTGGCATAACTGAGAGGGGGCAACCGAGGCAGGAACTCCAGGCACTACTACCTTTGTGAGGAGGCACAAAAGCAGATGCCAGTGCAGTGACAGCTGGCCACACTGCCTCATTTGGTGCAGCATGAGTAGGCACTGCTCCATGTATGGAAAGCAGCCCCAGGCTATGCCTCTGCCATGATTGCAGATATACAGCATGTACCAAGTGCAAGGGAGCAGGGTGGGATGGATTTTGTGTGTGGGAGATGGGTGCCAAGTGATGTGGGGATTAGCACAGAAGGATATGAATGTGTCTAGAAGGCCTGAGCCTTCAGCCTCCTGATGACCAGGGGAATGCCAGGGGGAGCATCCTCAGCATCACTATGTCCCTAAGGAGGGGCCAGGAAATGAGAGGAAATTCTGGAGTTAGAAACAGCAGCAGCATCTTTGGGGAGGAATAGACCTTGGAGAAGCTCAGGCAGCTCAGCATTGAGGATGCTGTGGCCCATAAGGCCCCACAGTCTCAGGACGTCCAGGAGCCAGTAACAGCATTATGGATTCTCCTTCCTGATCTGTACCAGATCAGCTTCTGTACAACAGTGAGAAACCTTCACAACCCTATGCTAGCTAGGTATACTGCTCACAGAGCCATAAGCTCAACTCTGATCTTGATGAAAAAACATCTAAAGCCTCTTATGTCTTTGTTACAGAGGAGCACAAAAATAAAATGGCACGAATTCACTTTAAACCAGAATCTGTTGCAGTCAAGAGCAGAAGAATGGGAGCCAACAGACTGGCAGTCTGAGCTTCACCAACTGTGGAAACCAGAGAGACTTCAGAGTTACACTGGTTCCCCTGGGATCAGAAATTTCAATAGCTGGAAGCTAAAGCTAGGTAAATTCAGACCAGAAACAAGAGTCAGATTCTTAAGAGGGAGGATTGTCTGCCAGTGGAGTAACTTATCCAAGAATGCAATGGACTCCCCCATCACTGAGACCCTTCTTAGTGATAGGTTTCAGCTTAAATAGGAGTTATGGCCTTGATGCAGCAATCACTCAGTGAGACTCCATGAGTTAGAGGCAGGAGGTCAGATGAGATGATCATAATGGTCCCCTTTCGGTTTTAAAGTCTATGAATAATGCAGCCGACTTTGCTTTAGTTTCACACAGGCGTCATTATACCAGATGCTCAGCTAGCGTAAACCCCAGGGCAGCCAAGAGTTCACCAGCACTCTGCTCTTTTACACTAACAAAGGATCTGGCTCACCAAGTGGAAACTTACTGAGCCTGCACAAATGAACTGCCGCCCAAACTCAGCAAATATTAATCTGGTTCTTCTGCTCAGTGTACTACAAACACTTACACTTTTATGGCCCTAATTATGCAGCACTGTATAAAGCTGGGCTGCCTCACTAGGGGTTTATACACAACACAGTATTTTAGGTTATTAATCTAGATGATTATTTATTGCTTTCATTTCATACTATTGCAATTGCAATTGATGCTTATATTTACTTTGTTCTTTGTGAGAGTTTTCTGGCTCTTTAGAAGTCTAAACAGCTGACTGTCCTTCCCTTTGAAAAGCAGAATCTAGACTGGTTGTTGCACTGACCAAATTTTTAACTAGAAGCAAGAAGGGCCCACTGAGGTTCCTCTTTCATATTAGCATGGCTGGGGCACCAAATATGCTCCTTTTGCTTCTCTTTGAGCCTCAGGTTGCCTCAAGGACACTCCCTTGGGACCACACTGGGAGGAATTTACCCTTCATCTGCCAATTTCTAGAAGTGACCTTCAAGACATTCAAAATGGTTCAATCACTCGTTTATATATGGACACTTGTCTTTTACACTGTGATTGTATTATTAGCTCGTATTATCATTTTATTATTAGGTCCCTCTGATTTATCGGGGCATTTATCATATTTCTGTAACCTGCTCAAATTTGTTTTCATTTTTTCTTTTTTTATAGTTTAGAGTCCTACTCAGGTTTGCTTTGGTTGGGCTCATTCTTTAGCCCTTACTACTTTTATTTTTCATATGCTTCACCTACAACATGACCAAGCGCCTTCTAGGAAACATGACATCCAGTTAATCCCATTCTGCATCCAGTCATGCAGGCTGGGATGTCAGAAGGAGCTGGCCATGGTGCTAAGCCATATCACTCCCTTATGTGCTGTTGGCTACAGAAACGTGCCTGCCTTAACCATCTTGGCCCAGTGCCACCTAGCATTGGGCAGACTTTTGACTCTCTTGAGCCAAAGGAACCTTGTGACAAACAGGCAAACTATAACACAGAAGTTTTTGTGTAGTGTATTAGATAAATAAGGATATAGGCAAACAAATGCCAATGACTTAAAGGTGGGGAGCAGGATTTACCACACATTGCATGCTCTGTACTAACTGTCCACTCTTACCTCATGGGAAATGAAAGCTAAGCTGAAACAGCTTCTCCTTGACTGAAGAAGGGGTAGGTTACAATAGTTCAGCTTCCACTTACTACAGGGTAGGACAGGCAGATGGATGGTTACTATGGAGTAGCTGACACACAGGATGGCCCCACCAACTTTAACTCCCCGCCATCTGTTTGACTGCTCATAGTTTAAGTGGCCTGATTTTCAAACACACCAAGCATCTAGCAGAGCCTGCCAAAGTCAAGGGCAGCTCAGCACATTTTAAAAATCAGGCCACCGCCATAGACATCTATGCTCAATCTTAAAAACCTAACTTCATGCCTCAGAACAAGTAGATTCTTCATAAGCCTCTCCCAGGACCCCCATGTAGCAAGGCAGAACCCTGCTCTGCTCACTCTGGTCCTGGTTTGAAGCTTATTGAAGTCAACAGCAATCTTGTCTTTGTCCCTTTGGATCAAGCCACCCATGCAGCTTTGCTGGATCGGGGCTGAAAAAGCAATGAGCAGGTTAAGCCAAACCCATGAGCCAAAGCACGGTTGTCCAATTTCTGACATGTGGCCACACCACCCCCAGGGGCCACAGCAGGAAATAAAAGTTGGAAGAGGGAGGGAGAAGTCCCTGGTGGTCTGAGGGAGGAGGTAGCAACAGCAGCAGGTGCAGGTAATGGAGGAAGACGGCAGTGGCTGAAGGAAGTAGCCCGTGAGCCTGTCGGGGGAAGCACTGGGAGCTAAGGAAGTAAAGGCAGCAGGAGCATTTGGACCATGAGTTTACCACTTGCAGGCTACAAGCAGCCCACAGGCCACCAGTTGGACAGCTCTGAGCCAGAAGAGGTCCAAAGTATATTCAGATTCCCCCAAACACAGCAGTCCAACCAATGAGGGCGAGGAAATACTTGGCTTTTCTGCTCATAGCCTCGCAGCCCTGGCTGCCTCTGATTCTGCATTGCAGGATGCATACCTCTGCTCTGCACAGTTTGCACCATGGGATGGCCTTCTCATTTCCTGGAGGAGGCGCTCCAAAGGGCTGATGGCACTGGTGGTGGCACAACAGCTGGCAGTGCTGAAAAGCTCTTTGCAAGGAGGAGGTGGGGAGGGAATTGTCCCCTGAGATAGAGATTTCAAATAGAAATAAAAAAGGAGCACAGATGCAAGGCTCTTCCCGCTGACGTACAGCACTGCCAGCATAAGAAGATCTGAGTGCTGCATCTCTCTAACAACACGGCATAATACCTAGCCTGATATAGACTGCAAAGTTATCCATCTCAGACTGCTGCAGTGCAACAGCATGCCCTTGATAAGCACAGGGTGTTTAATAGATTTCTCTGGATTATATCATAGAAAATTTGTCTTCATTCCCCTTCCAACATGGAGGGTGCTTTGATCTCAGTTTCTCCTCTGGCTCCTAAACAGCAGAGCATCTATTTTCCCTAGTAGCTCATTTCCCTTTTCCTTGCAAGCTCTCACCTGAGGTATGTTAAATGCCTCTACCTTGCTAGCTAGGTTTTTAATATCAATCACTTCTCCCATTTACTGGGTGGTCTTAAAGCCAAAGGTTCCCTACTTTATAATGAGGGCCAGCTTTTTACTCTAATTATGATTTATAAATATGTGATGGTAGCACAATAGGGCCCAATTATGATCACAGCCCTGTTATGCTAGGTCAGGGGTCAGCAACCCCCAGCACACGTGCCGAACATGGCACACAAGGCCATTTTGCTCAGCACACCGTGGCCAGCCCAGGCTCTAAGTAGCTGCTGCCAGCCACAGAACCCAGGCTGCTCCCAGCAGGCAGCTGGGAGGCTGCAAGCCCTACTACAAGCAGACTGCGCTCCATGGGCCTGCTGCATCCGGGAGGCTGCAAACAGCTGCTCCGGGCTCCGATATGTCAGCACTCTGGCACCTTCCAAGCTAGACATTGTGGGGGTTTTTGGCACTCTGGCCAAAAAACATTGCCTACCCCTGTGCTAGGTGTTGTACTGACATCTAAGGAAAGACCCACCCTAGGAGCTTACAAAGTAAACAGATGAGACAACATAGGGGAAGGTGAAGTGACAATCCCAAGGGCACTCATCAGGCCAGTGGTAGAGCTGGGAATACAAAACCCAGTCCCCTTACTTGCTGTATAGAGCTCTTTGAGCCAGTTTAATGCAATAACGCTATCCCATCAGGTCATGTGCCCACACAGAGCAGTAGTAATTCCCCCAGCATTCTCAGAGGGTGCCTAGCCCTTGGGTGGGACTAAGCAAGAAAAGTCATTTGCAGTATGCTTGTTTATTCCCTTCCCATGGCCATGGGCAGAGAGGGCCCAGGAAAGAAGCAGAACTCTGTGGACAGGCAGGGAGGATGTTTCATGGTCTGCTACCCTGATGGGCCAGCAACAAAATCACAGCCCAGGAGGAAGCAAGGAACAAATTGTCTCTCTGTGGGCATCTGGGCTGCGACTTCTCCCACAGCTTTTGCTGGCTCAGGGCTGGACTGAGAGGCCTCACTAAGCCAGTTATGAGTAACAGAAGTCATTCTAAACCCTCCTGGTCACATAGGGTGCCTATACACAAGCAGCGAGGTTGCTCCGACTCACTGTAATTACAGTGTGCCGGAGCAGGCTCAATTAATCAAGTCTGCTGGAGTGTGGTAATTACTGCCATTTTTAAGAGCAGGGACACTGATATACAAGATGCTCCGGGCACTTTAATTAGAGCAGCTCTTGGAGCCGCTCTAACTAAAGCACCCTCCCCCCCACACACGCACACTCCCAGAGCACATGTATAAATGCCCATATTTTTTTTAATTGTCTACACAGCACTTTTTGCACTTATGCACCCAGAGGAATTCTACTCCTGGGCATGTAGACCTACACGCATGGACAACCACATAGCTGTGCAGACTAGCAACAAAGATTGAGAGAGATTTCCCATCCCTTCCCACAATACCTGCATGGCTTTTAGACATCTGAAAAAGAGTCAGCTAAAACCCACAACTCCCAGACCTCAAAGCAGAGACCACTACATGTCCTCAAGAGGCACACATACATATTATAGTTACATCTGCACATAGTCTGTACATATATAGTCACAAATAGTTGTCTGCGTGCACAGTTACACATCTAGTAATATAATTCCTCCTCTTCTGGGCAGAGGAACCTAAAATAGCCTGTAGATTACCAAAAAATGGCCACTTAGATGCCCCTAAAAGAACAGAATACTCAGCCTACATTCCCTTGTCAAGGCAAGAAGCTGACCTTCATGCTAACACTGAGCAGCACCTCCCTTCACACAGCCCCCATTGAAATCAGCAGCAAAACTGAGAGCAAGATGCCAGGAACTGGAACAAAACACAGCAGCATCTGGACTAGAATTTGAATTTTCTGAAAAAATATTCTCATTTTGTAGTGACTCAGCTGGGCTCTCAGCTGTTCCCCAGCGGCTTGCTGGATTCAGTCCTGCTGCAGTGTGCAATACAGAGTGAAGACTGCCTGGCAGACTATTCTTCTGTGCTCCTCCTACACATCACGAGATACTTACTGGCTTGTCCCTCTTGCTAGTGTTCTTGGCACAGCACTGGTAGTCAGTGTACAAGAGGCTCCTTGCCCAATTCTGGTGTATTAGCGTAACGCTGGACCCCTTGGGAACCACCAGCCCAGTTAGACTCATATCCTGGCTCATTAGCCACCACTCAATACCACAGACTGCACATAAAAAGGTACAAGAGTCCTTCTGTGGGCAACCAGGGACCAATCCAGAACCCACTGAAGTCAAAAATCCCTATCGACTACAGCTGGCATTGGACTGAGTCCATATGTAATAACATGCCCATGGGACAGTTTGCCATTAGCCTTTGTCCTGAAGCATGAGGGTTTATGTATCCCAACAGGACATATTTTAGTGGTTCATTATTATGTTCACCTAGTGCACTGTGAAACACCAATCCAGAGGCTCATTACCTTAAGCCACCTGAGGCAGCATTTACTGGGCCATGTTGCAGCATCAGCAGCTCCATCACTAAGGAGTTTGTCCATGCTCCCCCCACCCCCAAATTACAGGGCTTACCCTCTGGGCTCAGAATTTTTCAAGCCATTCTATTAATTTTCTGCATTTCTGAAAGATATGTTTCTGAAAGATGAAGAAGTACGCTCTTTCTGAGCTTTCAGTCTTGAATCTTACATTTTTTCCAGCTACCTAGGTCAGAAACAGCTAGGTCTTGAGCCCTGAAAACTGACTCATAAGTCAATATGCTGACTACAATGACGACTCTAAGTGGAATGAGTTATAAGTCACTCCTCTAGGGGTGCTGTTCCTTAGAACAGTTTCAATTTATGCCCTAGGGCCTGATGCATAAAACCACTGATCAGGAAATGATGTGACACGCCTCTGTGAGGTGCCCATTTTTTTAAAAATGGAATAGAAACGCCTTTTATTTTTTAGATGTCAAAGGACCAGGCTACAAGAACATCCTTCTCTCTCAGAGATAAAAGAGCAGGTCTTTTAAGCGACTTAAATGAAGGCCTGCTTGTCTACAGTGCTCAGAATCATGGGCCATTTTCTAGTCCACCTATTAAAGTGCCTAAGTTGACTCCGGTATATAAATGAAATTTTATTTCATGAAAATCCATGAATATATCCACATTTGTAGCACACTGTTATCTGACCCTTAAGGTTGTCACAAAAATGCAGCGAGGAGGAAGAGACCCACCTACCTTTTGCATTAACTGTTTTTTCAGGAACTCCAGCCAGGTGGAACAGCATTGCACTTAAGTGCCTCAGCCCACTTACACGCTTCATAGACAGAATAGAATCTGGCTGTATGCTTTCCCATCAGATTCAATCCATGCACTATTTAGCACTAACCCTGCTCCACAGTTTTACCATGGAATTTTTATTTTTCAATTAAAAATGGCTTTTTAACCAAATTACATATTTCAATGGAGAAGTTTTCCTGGCAGGATTATGCCGTAGCTCAGTGGTGTTCAACCTATGTGGTCTTGGGCTGGACAAGTGGCACATGTTCGGTCTTCCGGCCAGATCCTGCTCCCAGGGTTGGCATGCAGGTCTGATCCAGTGCAGGCTTGGTTCATGGGTGCAGCCCAGCATGCCAGATCTGGCTGCAAAGTGATCCAGCACACACACAAAGTGGCTCAACCCTGTGTGCTAGCATGGTCTGGCATACAGGGTCATATAATCTAGCCTATCTATCCCTTTGGGTCCAGAAATTTGGCAGAAGAAGAGAGGTGACAGCATTAATCATCATGCCTTTGGGTTCTGCCACAGCAATTAGCATGCCACTGCTCCCCACTGCTAAATTTCCGGGCCTGTGGAGAGCTCCATGGGCTGGGTGACTATTCCATAAGACAAATCCAGCCTGTGACCCGTAGGTTGAGCATCACTGCTGTAGCTGAAAAGGTTTCCATGTATGGGACAAAACACAGACATTCCAGTTTTGGGGTTTCCTCTCATTTTTCCCACCCCCTCCCACCTTAGGCTGGGAGCACTTGGTCCAAACATAATGAATTTAGTGAAAAATGTCAAATGTAAGGAAAACTGTTCTACTTGTTTTTAATATTTTTCCAGCAAAAATATATCACATTTTCCAAGTGTCCCCTCCCAGCCACCCTGACCACTCCAGAAACTTATTTAGGTACCAGAGTTTGGGTTTGGATTCTTAACTTTGAGGTACCCAATTTTTGAAGCTTTAAATTTAATCTCCCCTTGCCACAGTTCACCCATTTGTAAAACTTGGCAGAAAAGTTCCAACCTCCTAGGGACGTAGTGTGACTGACTGCAAATTATCCTTGGATAAAAGTTGTAGGGCTGTGCAAAGCTTTGTGCCCTGATTAGATTCAGCAGAGATTTGGCCCGATTCGGTGGCCGAATCTCTGAATCCAAATCAAATCAGGACACCTTTTAATCTCTCCAAATCAAATTGGAACACTCTGAATCAATTTGGAGAGATTCGGCGATTTGGACATAGACACAGCTTTAAATGTTTTTTCTACATACCTCAAGGTAGCAGAAAGGTCATCAACGCTGTGATGGTAGGGCGGATGGAGCATCCCACAGGAGCACAGGGGGGTCCCCAGCTCACTTGGCAGCAGACCCAGAAGTGGACCAGAAGCAGTTCTGGTCCACTTCTGGATCCGGCAGGGAGCATACTGCCCACCCTGTGCTCCCCCAGCTCGGTGACTGGTGCCTCCTTGGTCTGGGGGGGCACCGAGGTCCCCCCGCAACAGATTGCTGAGCTGGGGGGGCCCCCAGCGTGCTCCCCAATGGACCCAGAAGTAGATCGGAAGTACTGTGGGGCTCTCCATCCACCCCAGCATCACAGCATTCACAAGCCATGTGTGATACCTTGAGGTATGTAAAAAAACATTTGAAGTGTGTCTATGGCCAAATCACTGATTCTCCGAATCAGCATCAAATCTTCAGATTTGGCCAAATCGAATGGGGGACAGTGATCTGAATCAACTAATCAAATTACTGTCCCCAATTCGGGCCATATCCAAATCGAATACAGCCCATTTCGCACACCCCTAAAGAGTTGTTACATTTCTCATTGCTCTAACCCTTCTGCCAGAATGCTAATGAAAGCAGTAAGATCTGGGTTTCATCTCATTTCCTTTTTGACAAATAATGGAACCAACGCAAGCCCCCACGACAAGCTTGGAACTTAAAGTAACTCCCCCACCAGCACAAGCACTCCAAGACTGTGTATGAACAAGGAAGCTGCTCCTCAGGGAAGGAAACACAGTCATCACCTTGCAGAAACCCAGCAACAGAATCTACATGTACAGGGAGAGCAAAAGCCCCCATGCCTCTTTGCAGGCCTAGATGCTGCTCCAATGCAGCACTTGCTTGTTCCTCTGGAGACACCACCAACCCCAGCTCACTGGGCACATCTACATGTGACACTATGGCAGTGGCGACACATAAGGGGTGCATGTGCACCCCCTAAGAGTGCTGGTGCACCCTGTCAGCCAGCGTTCCCAGGTGGGGGGGGGCAGATGAGAGCGCTGGTGCCCGCCATGAGAGCACTGGCCAGGAAGCATGCCAGGAGAAGAGATCCCCCTGTGGCTGATCTGGAAGTGCCAGTGGCACGCCGCTGCCAGTTGAAGGTTGGCAGGATCGGCTGTGGGGGGCAGGATCTGCTGTGGGGGGGACTCCTACACCTGCCCCACCCCGGTCGCTGACTGTCCACAGTTGCTGACTGTCCAATCAGAGAGGGAAAATACCCCCCCTGAAACAGGAGACACTATGGTGACAGTGTTGGCGGGCACAAACACTATGTCATTGTAGCAATAAGCTACCTCACTATAGCACTTTGCTATGGTGATGTAGCTGCTAAAAACAACTGTGCGCCACCATTTACTACATCCCAAAGCAAGTACTAAATGATGGGGCAGTAATAACTGCACCATGGGGGGCATGTGTAGACACATCCACTGATTCAGTTTTGATACTCCCAATGGAGTCCTTTTTTGGGGGGGATTTTCTGTGTTCCAAAATGTTTGCAGAGTCTACGTTTAATACCTATTGAGAAAATAAAAAGGTTTTGATAAAAACATAAGAAAACCTACCTCCACCCAACTGCACACAAAACCTTTAATTTCTAGTTAGTTAGAAACAGGCGCAACACAACAAAATTAGACCCCTGCTCGCTCTCTGACCTGGGTAAGGAGTGTGTTACATCCCTGCAATCAGGGTTGCTAAACCAAGACAATTTTTTCCCCTAATAATCTGAAAACTTTTTTTTACTGACAACCAACCTTTTTACTGATATATGGTTTTACCGATGTGTGTTTTATATATGGCAGACTTACTAATAACAGCTGGGCATACCCAGGCTCAGAGAATCTTCATTGCGATTGGGGGAACACACCCACCGATCAGATAACTGTTGGGAGGGGTGTGCCCTGCCCCTACCCAGGGCAAGGCCAAGAGGCCCACACCTGGCCCACACCTGGTTGAAGCCTGCACCAACCCAATTGGTCCGTTTGCAATCCGGAGGCAGAGCCTCCAAAACGTAGCAGGTTTACGGCCAGGCTCCCAGTGCATGAGCAGCACACAGTGTGGACCAGAACCCTGGGAGCTGCACTGGGCAGCTCAGGTCTCCAAGCCCCTAGCAAGCGGCCAGGCTTTTTCAGTGCACAGCGGGTCCGAGGCCCTGGGAGCCTCTGGATCTGGCCCAACAAGAGGTCTGATCTAGCCCACAAAGGTGTGATCTAGCATGGGGAATCACTGACACAGTTCCACTGTGCTGTCCATCCCCTCCATAGCATTCCCCTCCACTGAAGAGTCTGTTGCTCCACCGTATCTGTACTTCCCTCGCTACAGAGGGGTCAGGAATCTGCAACATGGATGAATGCAGGCAGCTGGCTGCTTAAGGGGATGGAGACTTCAGCCTCAAGACATAGCCAAGTTGCAAACTCTAACCTGCACCAGCAAAAGGCTACCAACCCCTGCCTTAGAGAGTTACTAGTTCAGAAAACCATCAGCTTTCATAGGCAACAATCTACTTCATCAGATGCCCAAGAAAGGTGACGATTCTCTGAATGAGTATTAAGGTGTCTCTTCCTAAGGCTATTTTTATAGGTTTACTGCTGTACAAAATAATCCATCTCCCTTCTCTTGGTGCAGTGGTACAGTATAATGTATGAAAGAATTTGCAATGTCTAGGAATGTGCAGAGGTGTAACAAGCAGGGTGTGCATCCTGGGCAAACTGCTGGAGGGCCTGGGTAGAAGCGGTGGGATGAGACTCCCACCTACTTGGAAAAGCCCCCAGCTATTGCTGCAGCAGGGTGGCCTGTGCATTCAGTGTCTACTTAGCTGCTTCTGCAATAGCAGTGATGCAGGGCTACTGCTACTACCAGGGTGCAGACTCCTTGGTGTGCCCCCACTAAGCTGGCACCTGAGACTAGTTTCTCCACCCTGCCTCATGTCACACTGCTGAGAATCTGACCAATTCTATATTTATATGTTTCCCATAACTAGAGTATCTGAGCATATGAAGTGGGGAAGTGTTGTTATCTCTACTTTACAGAGGCAAATTGGAGGCACAAAGGTGAAGGCTCCAATCCACAGAGGTGCTCAGGCACCTCACTCCCACTGAAATTAATGTTAGGCACCACTGAGGGCTTAAGTGAATTTCCCAAGGTCATTCAGGCAAGTCCCTTGTGGGCTCATCTCCTACAAGTAGTTGAATCCATATCTCCCACATTCCCATCTAGGACATGGGATGTCAGCCGTGCATACTAAAAAAAACCTCTAAAGTACAATATTTGTACGTGATTTTGCATTTGCATTCCACACAGCTCTGTTGTTAGTCACTCGCCTTTCAAAGTCTCTCTGGAGACCACTGAGGTGTAATGACAGTGATTGTGTTCCAAGCAGCATCTGCTCCAGAGAACAGGGAATTTAACTTGTCAAAGTTCCCATGATACTGGTAAAGCCCAGTACATTTTAAACTCTGTTTTAAAATACATCTGTTAGGTTATTCAAGCTGTTAGGGATCTTTTGGGGTTTCTTTCTTCCCCTTTTGGAGTCAATTCCAGGGTTTTTCTTTCTCTCTCAACTGTTGTGGTTTTTTGCTTGTTTGTTTGTTTCAACATCTGTGCTTCCTATTCTGTTCAATCAAGATCAGATAAACATCCTGACAAACAAATGCAGAGCTGGAAAAGAATTACTCATCTCACAAATGCTCTTTCATAGGCCTGTATTTTACCATCACTTCCCTTATTCCTGAGCCTAGTTACTTCTAAGGACGAATATGTGGAGCCATTGGCTCCCCAAGGAATTCAGAACCTACCATGTTTATTCTAAAGTGGGTTAACTTGGTGGGGTTGTCATGCCATCTTCTGAAACAACCCCAGGTGGCATGATATAATTTTTGCAGATAAGAAATAAGGCCTAGGTCAGGCTACTAACCAAGGGACTGAGTATAACACAGACTCAATATACAGCATCCATGTTGCAGAAGCTGGTGTAGATTGCTGCTTCCTACAGACTAAAAAGAGAATTTCCCTCCCAGCTAGCATACTAACTATAGCAGAACCATAGGTATGCTATCAACAGTAGAAAAAAGAAAAAGGGAGCTTTACTTCTGGAAGCCTGAACATCTAGGAACTGTGCTACAAGAATCTTCCCCTGATAGAGGGATCTCATATTCTACTGGATGATTTAGTAGCAAGGTAGGCACCTACACTGCTAATACAATATATGGGAGAAAGTACAGTGCATACAAACATATTAGTACTGAGGATCCCAAAGAACAGGGAGTCAGTAGAGTAGAAAGGTCAGTGAGAAAACTGTGGCATGAGACCCAACTATAGAAGGAACTTAACTACCTATCTCCAGTGGCGATAAAAGCACCTCCCCCTTTCTACCCAGTACTATAGGAATTCCCCTGGATCCTGCCTCAAACTCACATCTCCCTGAAAAATGTTTGCCACCAGGGTGTCAGAGATTCTGAACAAGGTCTCTCTGTTAGGTTCTTTGGCTTTGCATGTAATAGTTAAAGATTCACTGAGCCAGAGAGAAAGGCACTGAGCAAGGGTCAATAATTCTATAGCCTCATAGTTAAGACACTCACTGAGGGGTGGGGGAAGGGGATGACCTGAACTCCAGTCTTTGCTCCAATCAATAATTCATATAGGGAGTGTCTACACAAGGTGCTTAATGTGCAGTAGCGCATCACAACACAGAATGTGCTAATACGCTACCGTGCAGTATTATTAGGCTACTGTGCAATAGCATCACTAAAAAGGCATTCACTGGCACTACTGCGCAGTAACTAATTAATTCACATTTACTTACTACTTCATTAAGTAAGTACTAAAAAGTAAATGTGCAGTAACTACTATGCATAAAGGAACATGTAGAGACAGCCACAGAATAGAACAGTTCCAGCAAGATGGATAAGAAACTCATGCCAGAATACCTTACAGCTTGACAGGTAGGGCACTGACATGGGAGTTGCAGTTCAAAACCCCTAAAACAGGGAAAGGATTTGAAGCTGGCTCTCGCACGTTCCAGGTGAATACTCTAACCCATGGACTGCTAGGTAAGGGGAAGGGGCACTCCATCTTCCTCTCCTTTGTAGGGGGTCAAACATGCTCAGAATAGGTGTTGTGGATCAGGCCCCACAAGCTGCATAGGCAGAGGAATGCCTCTTCTGCAAATCCCCATGGGGCCATGCAGTGAGCACTGAGCAGTTAGGCAACAGCAGAACTTCAGCAGTTGTGCCCACAAGCAGAAAATGAGACCCCACACAACCTACAGGGTTAGGCAGAGATTGTGAATGCCACTCATGGCTAAAGGTTAGAGAGTGGTTCCTTAGGAGTGCATCCTATTGCAAATCTTGCCCTAAGCTCATAGAAAGACATTGCTAATTCCCATGTTCATCACCCTCTGACTATGAAACCCACCTACCTTTTCTGGAATGGAATAGCTGTCAAGAACAAACACAAAAAGGAATATGAATCTCCTGCAGGAGGAATGAAACTGCTGAAGAAGAACCTCTAAAAAGGAAAAAAAGAAATCAATTTAAAAGTCAATTTCTACAGTAATACCACAGAAAGCTCCCCTGATTCTGGCTCCTGGCCTAAAATACCATCAGATATTTTTTTCTGCTGATAAACAGCCAAACAGCAAAGCTCCTTTGCTTATGATTTTTGAGGCTTTGGGTAACTGCCCAGGAATATGAAAAAAAATGACATATGCCACTGTGTCTATTCTGCCCGCTTAATCATGCCAATAACTTAGCAAACTAATTGAGTAACAATCTTTTGTATACTGGAATGCCTTGGGGTAAACATACTCAAGAAGATGCAAGAATGTGAATGGGGTGCATGATCAAAAGCCCAGCATTGTTTTCTTGTTTTTCCAACTCCTTGACTGAGTCTGAATCCACCTTCTTAATAGCGATGTTCTTGCATGCATTGTTGCCTGTTCTTAGACTTCTCTGTCTAATGTAATTAGCAGCTGAAAGAGAAATGCAAGCCACCAAATACTGATGATGCAGCCTAAGGGAGGAAAAGTTCTCTGAGAGAGGATAAGAGAAGCTGACAAGAATAGGAAAAGGGTGGGGTGTGTAAGGTGGCAGCATGGCTTTAAGGGGAGCCGGGTTAATGCAGCACCTAGCGTTTTCTGCAATCAGGGCCCATTTAAAGGTTCATCTTCTTAACATCCACAAACTGGGACAACTCACGAATCATGTCTGCAAGTTTAACCCCCTTTTGCTTATTACAGCTTTGCTTCTCCTTGGCAGGCGATTCTATTAGAGTATTCTGTGCTGGAGGCTGGCTTTTAAAGGCATAAAATATTCATTTTAAAATAGCTTAACATATCTCAGAAGTCTAGCCATCAGCTAACCTGTCCTATATCATATTTTTCCTGGCACTAATTATGCAAACACTGGAGCACTACCCATGTAAAGGGATTTTCTCTCCATTCTGGCTATGAAGGTTTTCCCCTCTCTAGAAGCCTGTGCAATGGTATTAGGAGATGAATTAAATGCTTCAGTAAACATTACAAACTGAGTGTTGAATGTCTGCTAGTAGCAAAGCATGTATACTAAGAAAATGGAAATCTAGTGCCTCCAATTTATTCAGGATTGTTGAAAGTATCATCAAACCTACCTTTGATGAAGGAAATATACTTATATTGGCAAGAAAGAAAGCAAAAAAAAAAAAAATCAATCAGAGGCAGCAAATTAGCTGTGTATGTGATGTGGGTGTTTTGATGCAAAAATCATAACAAAAATTATATATGATGTCAAGTCCAAAGCTTGAATGGCTTTATTTACTATTTAACATTTTTAGTGCCTAAAAGTCACTGCCATTGTTCCAGAAGAGGCACAAACCCATAATACGTTCATAACTAGAATCTACAGACCATGTCAAAACGAGAGAAAAGGAAACAGGAGTTGAACAAGTATAGCAAAAAGTCTCTATGTTTGCATTCTTCTATCCCAATATCAATACTAAGGATTACTGTATTCATCTTGCTGACCTGCACACTGTAAGGATTAGGGAATTCTGTCTGCAAGACTTTTAAAGCACTCTACGCCTGATGGGTAAGTCATGACACTGAGATATAAATCATAGCTTGGACTGTCTGCTCTAACATTCACCCACTACACTACCTCGGTCAAGCCACTCCCTGTGCCTTGGTTTTCCCCTTCTCTCTTTGTTCTGTCTTGTCAGTTTAGACTGTATATTCTTCAAGGTCAGGTCTGTGTGTCACTAAGTGTGCATAGTGCCTGGCACACTGGAGTTCTCACCTCAACTAGGGGCCTCTACTACAAAAAATAATAGTTTGGAAAAACCGATTAAGACAACTGTATGTAGATATCATAACATTAAAGTAATTGCATGTGCCACTTCAAATTGTGTCCGAGAAGCAGCCTGTGCACTCACTCCCTCTGTCTCTATCCTCCTGGTTCTCCTTCCCCAATTTTACTTTGAGAGGCAATGAGATTTTTCTCTCCTGCTGCATGCTGATTTAACAAATGCAATAGGTACATATTAAGAATGATCCTCTTGTGACCACCTACAGCAATGCATTGAACGGGTCAGGAGCCATGACTAATTCATACCACAGAAATATGGTGCATGTGGTATGTTTTTTTTAATAAAACCATTAGTCATGTTTAATAGTTTATTTGAACTCAAACCGTATTATCATCCACTTGTTATTTTACCTGGTATATTTTATGCCACTTAACTCAAGTGTTGCCATAGCTACCTGCTAAGCGTATTTGTCTGTAGTGTTTGCACTAATCAAGGTTAAGGACCTGTATAAAATGTAAGTTCTGAACTTTTGTAAAATTGCCTGTAATTATATCCCTGGGGCTACGTGCCAAGGTTGTAGGGGCAGCTCTGCCTCTGTTCCCTTGCTCCTCAGGCTTTGTGCCTCCCCTCAGTGTGAGTGCAATCCTATTTTTCTCCACCTTTTAGTCCAAGTCAGGGGCTACAGCCCCAGTTGTCCTTACCATGAAAGTCTGAGTTTGGTGCTTCCAGTTTTCCACTTCAGGAGCCAGTGGTGAATGCACTCACCAGACAGCCTTCTCTTACTACCAAAATAATGTTTCTTCGTAGCAATAAGAAATCCTTACATAAAAAGTATATTTAAAATAAGGATTTCCACCTGTGCCCATCTACCTCCATTTGCCATTCCTTGGCACTGACCTGAGGTAGGTCTTAACATCTCTCCCAACAAGTAGCCCCCATCCGGGCAACTGCTGCATTAATCCTCCCAGAAGCTCTCTGCCTCAGGTGCCTGAGCTTTTTGAATCCCCTGTTTTTTCCAACATGGGACAGGCTACCTTGGGTGAGCTAGTCTGGTGAGATCAGCAGATGGCAGGAGATAGAACAACAAAGTAGATGGCTCCAGCATTGCCACTGAATTAGGCCAATGTGTGGCTGTTTGCCAGGCAGCAAGCTAACACCATAATTCACCTCTCAGTAACTTGGTTGTGTGCCCACACTGAAAGGAAACAACAAAGTTTACAACTCAGGGCTATAAGAGTCAAAGGAGTTATATTGTTGAAAATATGAAATACAATGCAAGGGTGAATCAGGATGCATTTTCCTAATAGCTGGCAGTATCCCTTTAAAAATCACAAACAGCATGCCTCTAAAATAAACGCTGCATTTATGCAGGAGAGGGAAAAAACAACCTTGAAATATTCTTGGAAAGAAACCAATTTTAATCCCACATAGCGTGCACTATTAAAGTGGCACAAATGAATGGCAAGCAATTAGACAATTAACACGAAGGTGGCTATACTCAAAGAACACCAGGAAGCTGCCCTTATAATGCTGTTAGATATAGAAGAGCTAGACAGTGCAATTAAATAATTTAGCACAAAGAATACTGTAGGATGAGGGACAGATTTTTATAAAACTTTCCAGGAACAAAGAAGGAAACCTCTGCAGGGAGCTCTCGCACACTAGTTGTACTTACAAATCTGTTTCTTCCTCACAACATGGCTAACAACAGACATTGCTGTGGGCCTCATTTTCCAAAGTAGTTGAGTGCCACCAGCTGACACAGAAGTTCTTCCCATCCGAAACACAGGTCCTTAAAGCTGTTCAGGCTATAAGCAACTTCTCCTTTTCCTTCTCTTTCTCTTTCTTCTTCAACTATTTGTGTTACCATAGCACTTGACAGCCTTAAATCATGTCTACACAGTAAGTTTACTACGTCTGGAAGCAGCGTCTTCAAATCTCATCAGCTCTTGTGGGTAAGCCACTGTCTAAAGAGAGAGAGTCTAGCCATGTCCACCCTGTATTTTAGGTGGCCTTGTTAGCACTAATGAGCAGAAGGGACACTTAGCTCAGTCCCAAGGTAATTTGTAGGGCTGTACAAAACACCTGTTTCATTTTGGTTTCAGATTCGGCAGTCTGATGGGATAGCGATTCGTTTCAGCATTTTGAATCGCTGTTTTGTTTTGGCCAAAATTGTTTTGAGTTTTGACGCTGTTTTGGTGTTTCGGCCATAGGCTATAATGGGAAATGACTAAAATGCCTATAACTTGGTCATTTCTTGACTGTTTCTGATTAAAATTGCAGGCATGGTAGCCCCTTCTGAGGACATGAAGCCTGCTAAGTTTCAAAGAGATAGGTGCAAGGGTTTCTGGGAAACTGTTCTTTGTCATGGAGTAGGGTCCCTAGAGATGGCTGTGATACCCCTAGGGCCCTGTGACCGTACCAGTTCTGCCCCGTGGGCACCTTCTCTTCTTGCCTGCCAGCACATCTTGTTGAAAAAGATAATAGATAGGGAGGCTGCCCTCGAGCTTCAGCTCAGTCATGGTCCTAATGGACCCCTTGCTGGGACCCACTCTAAGTAGGCAAGATGGGCAGCCACCAAGGCCTAAATGCTACCTGCCTGATGGTGGGGTCTGGTGCCTCTGGACCCCACCATGGAAACCATGCCCATGGCCCACACTGGCAGTGCCTATAGTGGAGGAGGAGACTGGCTGGTGGATGAAGTACTGGCATGGGACAGTGGATCTCCCTCTTCCACGTCCCCCCGCCTCCACCCTTCTGCCTCCTTGACTCTCTTCATCAGCACCTTGGTTCACTGATCCAGGGTTTTGCTGCTGCATATGCTCCCCTTCACCCTTGGGTCAGACATGGCAGCCAGCAGGTAGACTGTACTAGACCAAAAAGGATCAAACCATTTCCTAATGCCCTCCTTCAGCTGCCTCACCAGTGCCTGCATGTCTTGTGACAGCGACCTGCCCCAGCCAGAAACATCGATCCCCTGGAAGCTCTCCATTTGGTTCTCAAGTTCCCTCACTACAGGGATCACCTGACTAAGGAGGACATCAGCAGTGCTGAGGGTCTCGGTGGCCTCGAGGAAGGGCTTGAGGACCACCAAGATCTGGGAGATGGTACCCCACTCAGGTCTGTTAAGGGGGCCACTGCTCCAAAACTCCCCGAGCAAGCTCATCTCATGGATGGCCTTCTGTTGCTCCACCAGCCTTTTGAGCATCAAGTATCTGGAATTCCACCGAGTCTCCACATCCTTCATGATTTTGTGCTGCGGGTTGTTCAGCTCTTCCAGTTCCTCCCACAGCATCTTGTCCCCCTTGATGCTCCGGTGGAAGCGGCCTGCCACCTTTCTGCATTTGGAAATGATCTTGCTGGTGGTGCTGGTGCCATCACCAGCAGTGTGGTCCCCCTCCAAGTTATCCCTGACAATGAGGTGGATTTGAGCATCATGGATAGCTTTTACCATATTGGCCCCATTGTCAGTGACCATGAACCTGCAGGTGATCTCATCCTGCCCAATGAGCCACCCCTGCACCAAGAGGCTCACGGCCCCCATAATCTCCATTGCCATGTGGGACTCATTGATCACCTTGGCTTGAAAGAGAACCCACCAACAGCTTGACTGGTTGCACCAGTGCCCTGTGAGGGAGAGAGAGGTGCAATCTCCATCCTGACTGCTCCAGATATCTGAGGTGAAGTGTAAGGCCATCTGCGGACCTGCTTTGCACAGCTCCTCCCTCAAGTACTCCCTGCATGCTTCATACAGGGAAGGTACCACCATCCTCCTAAAGGTGGAGCATGTGGACACTTTGTATGATGGGGCTACAAGCGCCATGAGTTGCCTGAACCCTGGAGGCTCAAAGGAGAAGGGCTGGCCATCCACAACAAGCATCTCCCCAATGCTCTGGGTGACCTTGCTCACCTCGGGAGCATGCCCGAATATATGCCCGCCTTTCCCCCACTGTTCCAGGGTGGCTTGCCTCTGCTTCGGGGGGATGGGGGCTTTCGAGCAAGAGGGGGACTTCCCTTTGGGCACGCGTCTACTGGTGCCAGGCTGAGGAGGAGCAAAGGCAAGAGGGTGGTGCCTGTGGAGATGCATCAGCATCCCTGTGCTGCTCACGCATTTCACTCCCTTACCCCAACTGGTTTTGGCTCAGCAGTGTAGGTAGGTAGCATACCTAGGATCATCTGCCACCTCAAAATGATCCCAGACCACACTACCCCCTCGCTTCTGGGGTGCAGGTAGGGCTCCTGCCTTCTCCCCATCCTTAGCAGGCAGGGGCACAACAACAGAAGAAGCTGAGCCACCTGCCCCCACAGCCTCCTCAGCAGTCTCTTCTGGGGAAGGGGACTTAGCTCTAAGGGAACTGTGAGGGGTGTGGAGCACAACCTCTGCTTCCCCCTCCCGCCCCAGAATCTTGTAGCAGAATATCTAGCTGAGGTCTCCTACTTCAAGATTGAGCTCCTCTAAGACTGGGAGTGGGAGGCTCAGACCGAGACCTGTAATTGGGGTGGAAGAGACTGGTGCTGGGGTTTATCATCACAGCTGGTGTAAGAGGGGGTGCAGCTGCAGGCACTGGTACTACCTCCTTGCTCCCAGTACCAGCAGAAGCCTCATGGCTGGTTGAAACAAGGCTGCATCTCAGCTTGGGCAGTGGGGAACTGACACCTCTCCCTCTACCTCTCTCGCTCCCCTCCCAGACTTGGCAGCACTGGCCTTTCCAGCACGGTTTATGTTTTCCTGTACTGGAAAAGGTGTCCAACTGTGTAGTATGTGTATATGCAGGTGTCTGTGTGTGCAATCTATCTAATCTATTCTGTTCTTTTCTGAACAGTGCCCAGTGATCACACTGTCAGGCAAAACATAGATTCCCTTTTTTTTTTTAGGTGAAAAAAAAAAAAAGAATAATTTCAAAAGAATGGATATAGGGAAAAAAAGAAATGATACAGGGATAACAATACGAGTACTGAAGTTAGGGTAGCGTAGCTAAAATGTCAGTGTGGAAGCTGTATTCTATCCAATCCTTTCCAAGTAGAAGATAGACTCCCTAGCTAGACAGTAGCAGCTTGGAAGCAGTCAGAGTCAGTGCCTTTCAAATGCTGCTCTCTGGCAAGAGACAGCTTGATGGCTTAGGCACAGGCTTATATGCTGTTTTTAAACTTTTTAGGTCCCTCCCCAAGAGCACTGGGATTGGAAGGGACCTCAGGGACAGTTGGCAGACACTGGCCAGCTACAGATGTCAGTCTGTTCCCCAGCCCCCTTCCCCCTCCCTCTCCTTACTTTCTTTTTCCCTGCAAGCCCAGCTTCAAAAGGTTTCAACTTGTTTCATTTTATTTCATTTTCAGCGTTTCAACATGTCTCCCATTTCATTTTGGATTTGGAGTTTCCAGCATTGAACCACTGCCGAAACAAAACGACAGTTGAAATTTTACACAGCCCTAGTAATTTGCTTTCCCACAGCATGCCATGGACGTGTCTATGCCACTTCTGTCTTAAGCAGTAGCCCATCCAGAGAACTGCAGATTTTTTGAGGGTACTGCTATCAGGCAAGTTTATCACATAGACCCAGCTTTCGTTACAAATGAACGCCCCCCCCATGGGCCAATGACACCACTGGCTTCTGCGGGCAGCCACTGATTGCCACCACCCCCCTCGGGGGCCAGCCACTGATAGCCCCCACCCCCCACTCCGGCTTCTGCAGGTGGTCACTGCTTGCCACACGACTGCTGATGCTGCTGCCCACAAATTGTGGGTCCCCCATTCCCTCCAGTCTCAGGAGGCACCAGTCGTTCATGCTCCCTCCTATATCTCAATATGCCCTTTTAGGATGCTTCTGTTGCCCATTGCTGTATATTTCATTTGGCTGGCTAGATTTAGGGTTAGATCCTGCCTTAGTACACCTACTGGGAGCTATGCTACTCAGCTGGGCAACGGTCAGATCTTTAGTACTGCTCCTAAAGAGGACTTCAGAATAGAAAGTGCTCCTAGCCTTCCCACCCTGTTGCAAACATGCATCCAGCTCCTGAGATCTCTCTTCTTTCTGCACCTGTTAAGCTTCCATTCACAAGGCTTCTCGAATATAGGTAGAATCAGTAGGGGAAAAAAGGGTATCTATGCTCACTGCATGCAGCTGGCCTTTCCAACCATGGGGTTTTCCCTCAAAGGGTTATATTTGCAGGCCTGTTCTTTCCTAGAACTCAATAAACTGATCTATAGTCTTGTGCAATGCAGAACTGCAATTAGGGATGCATGTGAGCGTGCCACTACTAATGATCCCACTAGGCTTGCTAATTGCCTGGGCGAAATTGTCTGCAAAGTCATTATCCCCTGGCAGAGGAGGGGAATTGATTCCTGATTTTGTCAAGGAAGTGCAAGATTCATTGGAGCTAGGACTGAGTGAGAATCCCTGAAGTTCAGCTGAAATTGTTTTTTTCTGCCATCAATGACAAAGTGGGTGCACCTGCATGTGCGTGCACGCACACACACAGTTTGCAAAACGGGGACCTCTCCAGCTGCCCCAAGTTCGGCTCTGTAGTACCACAGTTTGAGAGTAACCCAATTGATTTCAATGGACTTATACATTTCATTAAAATGAGTAAGAGCCACTTGTACATACTCCTGTGCTGATAGTGGTGTGTAGGGATAAAGCAGGCTCCAGCCACACTCCCCACCCAGCCAGAACCAGTGAGGAGGAAGGCAGGATACATAGGGAGCTTCCCTGAAATATCCCAGCCAGTGCACCTGAACTCATGTGTAGAACAGGGGGGCATAGCTTGTTGCAGAAAGTAGGAAATTCAGGAACAATGAAGAAGCAGAGAGGTATCTGTGCCTCAGAGAGGCACCTCCTGCCATGGGGCAGCTCTTACAGAACTCATGGCTAAGAGCTGGGCTGAAAAACCCATGCCTGCATGGGACCCATTTCCAGGAGATTTATGCTTTCCCCATGTTCTTTTACTTTTATCTAATCACCTCCATGTACATTTGTCCTTTCATATTAAAAAGAAAAGGACACAAAGAGACACCACATATGACTTTAACATCTATACAAAGCAGAAAACTCTTTATTTTAGAATTTCTGGACGTCTTTCCCCTCCAGCCTGCAGGTAAGCTCAACAAGCCATTGGAGACATACCAGGACCCAGAGAATCAGGCCTGTTGAAGTAGGCTGCAGTGCCATCCATATATATGACAACTCTGTTCCCCCAGTGCTCCAGTCTCTAGCCCACCTGAAATTCCATTTTTCTAATGTTACTAATATTACTGGCTCTACATTAATTTGAAGATCACTATAGTGAATCACTCCTTGAAATGAGCTCTTTGGGAAGTTAAATGTCAGCCTTTCAGACTCTCACTTTAGCACTGACTTTACAAGAGTTATGGCTTCCAGATATCAGTGCAAAAGGTTAATCTCTCCATTGCACTCAGGAAATGATCCAGATTTAACCCTTGCAGTGACAACACAGGAACTTCTTTTAGATTTGCTTGAAGGGTTTCCTACAAATAGCTGATAGCATCTTAAAGTGCTAAAGGAAAACTCGTGCATCTAAGTTCCAAAGACTATGCTGATGGGGGAAAATGGAGTGTTAGGGCAATGGCTAGCTGTTTCTATGCTGCAGATTTTCCAAAGAGCTCAGTACCAAGTACTCAGCATCTACAAGTCATGGTCAGATTTTCAGACGAGCTCAAATGCTACCGACACACTTCTGGAGGGCCCAATGTATCCAATGATCTAAGCTCTTTGGAAAATTCAGTCATACTAGCAGGTGCTGAATACGAACAGTGTTAACCACAGGAACTAACATTGCCTACAGTGTTTTCCAACCTCTGCTTTGCCCAATAGATTCAGTGGAATAAGGAGTCTCGAAAAGGATCGGCTGATGGTGGCGAGCTACTGGGGCAGATCAGTACAAGCCACTCATTCACACCGGTGAACATCAACATGTTGGCCAATGAAAATACTTCTGTGTTCCAACAAGGCAATGTAAAACTCTTCCATCTGTCATTTTTGCCTACAGCTAGAGAACAATATAGCATGATAGCCCAAAAGCCCTACACAGCAGATTTGTTCCTATTCCTCTGCTCTCAGAATGCAATTCACAGCTCTCCCCCCACCCCCACCCCCCCATCTTAATATTAATCTTCTTTCAACATTCTGGAAAATAAAGAATTTGTCAAGGCACCTTTCACTTGTAGGCTGTGTCAGGCATGCTCTCAAAAGAGCCAAATACTGTATGTGTGATCCAATCCAGAGTTAGAGGGCATGTCTACACTGCTCAGTGTGGTGCCCAGAGTGGCACCACTGTAAAATTCATCTCACCCACTCATTTGCGTACCAGATCCCAGCAGCAAGGAAAGACAGCTGTGGCTTTAAGCATGCACCAATGAGCATGATAGACAGAAGCCTAAGATAGGTCTGAGTGGGAGCTTTGTACCACTCTAAGGAGGCTGCTGATTGAAAATTGCTTCAGAGAGGACATAAGAAAAAACTTCTTTACATTTGGAGTGCCAAGGGTCTGGAACAGGCTCCCCCCCAGAGGTGGTACAGTCATCCACCCTGGCGGTCTTCAAAAAGCATCTTGATGCCCACCTTGCTGGGGTCATCTGATCCTAGCAGTCTTTCCTGTCCAAGTGCAGGGGGCTAGACCAAATGATCTTGCAAGGTCCTGTCCAGCCCCTAGCATCTATGAATCTCCTCATTTCTGGGAGTTGACATGCATGGAATGGGAGCAAGTAGGAAGGACCTGCTTTTCAGTGTTTCCAGGTACAGTCTCAAATCGGTGTAGAAAAGCTCAGCGAGGTCCAGCCATGGGAACTAAAAGCTGTGAGGGACAACTAGGACAAAGGCCTTGGGTACCCATGTATCAGTTGTAGCACTGGAAGAGAGGGTCTCACTACACCCCACCTGAGCAGTTTCGTGGTAAGTGAAATATATGCCTAGCTCCAGGGATCCTGGCACTGGCATGTACTCGGCTTCCTCAAATCCCTTTCTATATGGGAAAAAATAAAGAGACTGCTGGAATGTAAACCACGGATTAGCTGAAAAATTCTCTCAATAAAGTTCAAATCCCTGTTAGATCTACTGTAAGTAATATGTGTGTAACAGCTGCTGCTGGATTTGCAGCAGGGCTCAGGATCCCTGCAAAGGCAAAGAGGGAAAGTTTGCAGAAAGTTGTTGCTTGCAAGAGCACATGCATGTTTTTGATTGTCTCCTGAGGTAAGACAGGGGAGGGGACTCAGTCTGGCTCAGAGAAGGGAAGGAGCCCCGGACCACAGAGCTCCGGGAGGAAGCACCCTGCAGCCTGCCTGCAAAGTGAACCTGCCCTTAGTGACAGGGAAAAGACAAACCTGGTATCCTTTTTCCCCTCTGTGAGGCAGAGGGACCTGTGTGGAAGAAAAAGGGTGGTAAAGTAGACTTGCCTAGAAGGGCTGGGTATTGATTTGGGAAGGCTCTGGGGAGAGTTAACTGAGAACCAGCCTGGGGCCGGGTCGATGATAAACCCAGCGTTTTTTCAGTTATCAGCACAAGGGGCCATTTATAGGAATTGGAGAAAGATGCTTTTGGGGAAAGGGGACAGCGTGTGTTTCTTTGCAATGACCACAGACAGCTGGAGCAGAGGAGAGATGCTCTTCCCCAGACAGGCTGTAGCAGAGAGCAGGACTTTCTGAAGCAGCAGCACCAGCCAGGGTTATTGTGTTGCCAAGTGCAAAGGAGAGCTGATGTATGTTGGCCCCGTGTGCTCGTGTGCGCCTGCTGAAATTCACTGGATTCTCAAGGTTTAAGCCAGGGAGTTGTACTGAGGGTGTCTTGGATTCAGTTTGTACCAAGTGTTTTAGTGCATTAATACCTGCCTTTGACAATGCAATTATTGATATCCTGTTCTGCTATTAACCTCATTCATATGTTGACTGTTGTGTAAATAATAAACTGTATGTACTCCAGGGTGTGGGGAAACCTCCAGAAAGCACTCCACAGAGAGGTGGCCTCAGCCTTAGCCTCAGTCAACCTCCCAGCCCCTATTTAACACCCCAGGACCCTGAATCCAGACATGGCCTTGGATAGCACCATGGCTAGGGTTATCACATATGGATCTTCACCCTGACAAAGGCAGTATCCCAACTGCTAAAAAGAGTAAAATTAGTGGAATTAAAAGGTTCCTTCTTTCCACAAGTCAGCCCAGGTACACCCAATAAAGGAAAACCATTAACATTACATGGAAACACCTAGTATTTTGCAAAGCACAGAGTTTGCAGAGCACAATTCTCACCATGGCAGTAATGAACCTGGATGCACGTATTTGGCGCAGCTCTCCCAGTAAATCACAAATTCTTAGCTTCTTGTCTCCAGCCGCACACAGGCCCATGCATAGATCCATCTTCTGAGACAGCACAGCTGGTTTGTTGTCAAGCAGCAAAAGGCCAGCCATAAACATACCGGCTGGTCCCATCGAAGCCTGGTTCAGAAGACAGGACAGGGGCTTGCGGTTTTGCACGAGTTACTCCTTCTCTGAACCACTGTTCTTCCCAAAGGTGGCATGCCATGCACAGTAGCCCATTCCCCACTGCTGGAAGGCCAGGCCCCATGTTGTGCTACATTGCAATTTTGTGCATACATGGGGAATGGTTTGCAGCTGGGTTTTCCATGCACCAAATTCCTCCCACTCCCTGCCTCCAGCTCCTACCTATCACAATGGGGCCTTACAGAAGGCACTTTACATACCTCTGACAGGCAGAGAAATCTTAATCCTTAGTTAACAGCAAGCTGATTTTTTTTCCAAGGTCTTTCTCCCATTTTCTGCAAATGCCGTTGATGTACAATGTTACTTCTTGACACAGCAGATATGGCTGAGACACATTCAGTCAACTGGAACAGCTTTGAAAACTAAAGCTACAGCCAATGAGTAGAAGCCTTCACAAAGAAATAAACAACTGCTTGCACTTGTCCAGCAAAGCCCATTGCTGCCATCTCCTGTGAGCAGCAGTCAAGAGTTATGTTCTTTGTACTGCAGGCTTAAAGTGTAGAAAGCTTGATTTATGCCATGTTGTGGCAGACTGGCATCGTCTCCAGTTTCACAAGAAAGAGGCACCTGTGTCTCCTTGCAATCAATAGCTATATTACCATATATCACAGCCTCACCAACACAATCCTCTTGCGTGCTGCACTACATCCAATTAGCCACCACAGAAAACCAACCAAAAAGACACCGTAAGGGATTAATCCAACAGGGCTGCTGGAAGAAGATTCCTATTATGAATGAGCGGGCTGGAGAACAATCATATTTACCAAAACAATGGAGCTAATTACTTGATGGTATGGAAGCAGGGAATGGAGTATTTGATTGTGCCTCCTGTCCCTGTGCCCATAGATTGAGTTATTATCCTGACATGCTTGAGTGGCCTCTCTGTGAAACCTATCCCAGTGCAAAGGGCTGCAAAAGGCTCTGTGTAGTATATCAGCCTCACCCTCCCCTTGCTACAATGCACATCAGGATGTGAGCAGTGTCACCTTCACCATTTAGTATCCATGTGCCTTGTTTGGTCACTGGAATGATACAGGAATCCACATCTCAAGTCTCCCAGGACAGGCCTGACTTGTGGGTCTTTATCCCCAAAGACACCCAAAAAACAGGACCTGTGCCCCGAATTTGAGAAATTGATTCCAGAGCACTCAAACACTCCTCAAGTGCCAGGCAGCATTTTGTTGAGAATACAGTGCTGCCTGGGGACTCATGACTGGAGGGTATACTGCTTCCAAGGTCAAGAGATTGGCACAGGCCATTTCCTGCCACAGAAGTAGGATAGTGACATTCGTGTTGCTTGGGATAATTAAATCTGTCTCTCAGTTCTGGAGGCCTGCGAGTTGTCCAGGACTGCATCTCAAATTTTGCTCTTTTGAAAGCCAGTCACTTTATGTATCATTTATCAAGGGATTATGAAAAGCATGAGTTGCAAACACAAGTGTCACCACTGGGAGAAGCTGAAGCAACCTGCCTCCGCCAATATTTGATTCTGCAGTGTTCATGCAATTGTCCTTCCCCCGTGTCTGGGAGAGTCATAAAAAGCCCCCCCGACACTCTACTAAGATTTTCTGCTCCTCTGTGCTGAACACTGGCCCTCCACCCCAGACCCAGGTGGGCCCTGCATTGCTGCAAAAAAACTGTGGGATAATGTTGGTATTCATATCATAAACTCAAGGAGTCTTCACAAATCTAGGCTGCACTTGGTTTATCACCTCTCAGCATGTGGCCTTGGGAAAGAAGAAAGGACATTTATTGAATTTTGTGACTAATAAATGGCATAGTTCTTGCAAGTTATTGCTACGATGGTTGTTCTTGTCCTACAAAAGGAAATGCGATTCAAGAGAAATTTTCAAGGAAGATTGTTTAAATTTTCCTACCACGTGATCCAAATATATAAATCCAAGAAAGAAGTGAAAGTGAACTCCAGTATCACAGGGACCGATTTCCTTCTGTCTTCTCTGGAAACTGGTCACTGTATAAAGGAAAAGTGAAACAGAGCTAACCCTAAATATGCTGAAAAGATACAACAGCTGTCAAGGATTACACAAAGTGAAAGAATCAAACAGCTAGCTCAGATTCAGAGTCTCACATTAGATCTAGTACCCCTGGGCTCCTATGCACATGCAGCAAGCCTGCTCCGATGCACTGGAAATCCAGTAATCCAGATTGACCGAGTCTGTTGGAGTGTGAAAATTAACATGCTCCAGCAAATTCTAGTGCCACATCTCAGGTGTCCTCGCACTGAAAAAATGGTAGTGAGGCACTTTGAACTAAAGCTCGTCGAATGAGCTTCAGTTCAAAGTGCCCCACCACCATTTTTTCATAGGGACACTGATACATGTGATGATCAGGCACTTTTAATTAGCACAGCTCGCTAATTAAGTGCCCCCCCCCACCCCCCATATATCACGGAGCACGTGTAAAAATGCCATCCATTGCGAGATACTAGGAAAATGCACATTAACCTGGCTTAATGAGCATTAACTAAGTGCGCACTTTAAGGGATGCATAATGCGCATAAGCCTATCTTAATGCACATTAAGGCAAAAGCACGTTTTTTTATGTGATGCTTTAATGTATATTAAAATAGGCTAATGAGTATTAAAGCCCACCGAGTTGTTTCTCTTAGGATGAGAAATCAGTGATGGATTCAGGTCTTTTTTGGCAGTCTTGCTTGTTTACAAGCAGTATCCGCAAAGTCTGCTTCCCTAAACATAGAGACAACAGCACCAAGCAGGTTCCTTGTCAGGAGTTACTGCCACAACAGTGAATTTTGTGCTTAAGAAGCATTGTCTCTCCACTTCCTCCCAAGGATTCATTTACACTCCTGTCCCTGCATTTAAAACCAAGGAAATCACCACATGGTATAGCTGTGTTGCCATGTATCCTAGGCAATACCCCTGCTCCCCCTGCAAGTTTAATATATTAAGGGTCTCTGTTGTTCCTCCTGTTGAACCTGGGTGAGAGCACTTGGCTAAAATTAGCAAATGTCTTTGGATCCATGCCCTACCTCTTAGCAGCCCTCAGCACCTTGCAACATGGCACCATCTAGCTAGTGCTTCTCCGGTACAACCCTGCATCATGGGTGGGGCATCTACAAAGTGGCATCACCCTAGGAGAAGCATCCTGTTGTAGAGAGGCACAAGACTTCCACTGTGCAACATGGGGAGCAAATGAACTGCAACATCCCCTTTGTGAGATGTAGGAGATTCGGCTTCCCAGCACCTAAGTCAGCCAACCTAGGGATTCACCTACTCTCCATCCCACAACATTCCCTACTGCTGAGAAAGCAGTCGTTTATGCCCTCCCAGCACTGCATGGCTAGAATCTAATATGAAGGCTGCTTTTGATACTATGTAGCCCTGCACTTCTTTACACACCTGAATCTGACTCTATGGACGCCTGAATCTGGCCTCTGGTCCCAAATCCAGAGGTGACAGAAATAGCCATGAATTAGGACCCCAACATCAGTTTCTCCACTGCCCCCACCCCAGCTGTCTTGCATCAGTCAGAAAGCCTTTTATGTTATGCTGGGCGCATCTACACATTCATTAATGCGCCTTTGCTACTGTGAATTAAGTTTAGTATCTCTAACATGAGGTACTACATAAAAGGTGCAGTAGACCACACTAATGTGAAGTAGCAAAGGCTAACAGTTTTTTTATTATGCTTAATGCACAGTAGACTAGGCTAATTCTACTGTGCATTAGCACGTTTTTTCCTATGCTGCACTAATGCACAGTAGAATAGGCTACTGCACATTATGGCATCTTGTGCAGACGTGACCCCCGAGAGCCAAGAACACTAAATACACCCACTGGTAAAAATTATTTTTCAAACATGTGAGAGGAAAAGCATCTCCCCTATGTGCTCATGGAAAGTAAACAGAGAATGAAGATACTCATGGGATCCTGTCAGCTGACCCAAGAAGTAATTTTGCTACTAAAGGTTGCCAGCCCTGGCAAATTTTTAAATCGGGACACAATAGTTTTTCTAGGACACATGCTCCATTTCCAGTAGGGATTAACTCAGTCAAGTCCCTTGGCCTCTGTGACACCTGAGGCCAAATGAGATGATTGCATTGGCCCCTTTTGATTATGGTAATGAACAAACCTCCTTAGTACTTGCATTTTCCCAATAATAGGTAGTAGCATAACAAGCAGTGGACACTGAGGAATGTCACGACCCAGTGATTTTTTTGTGCCTCAGCACTATGGAATTTCCTGGCCACATAAGAGCTCCTTTGCACGGCAGAGTGTTCTGCTGCAATTAAGAGCCTGCGTGCAGGAGAGTTCCCGCCAATTTGCAGTTTCCTTTGCAGGATGCATTTCTTCTTTGCAGCACAGAGATGCACGGTGCAAAGAGTTCCCGCTATTCGGATGCAAATTTGTGCCCCGTTATTGGCCAGCGCTAAATTATTCACACGTGGCAGCTAGTAATTGGCTCGCTGGCCGTTTTAAAATTCCGCGCGACTTCCGCCCAAGTCAAAGAGCTTTGAGCACGCTGCAGAGTGCCTCTGAAGTTATCTGACTTGCGGCTGCCGATCGATAGACTGATCACCTATCGATCTTTCTTCCCGTCACCGAGCGCAACCCCGACGTACCCCTTTCCCCGCCGGCTTCGAATTGCGGACGGATTAACTGGCTGGGGCCCTGCCAGCTGGAGCAACTCTTGTGGTTGTTCCGACGACCGGACCACCTGCATCGTGATTGCAAGCGGCGTGAGTAAAGTTTTTTACAACCAATAAGTTGTGTCTGCCTCTCCATTCACCAGCCCGCCCTGACGTACGAGCGTAACTTGAGTCGGCCCTGGCCGTCCGAGACAAGGAACCACCCTGGGTGCCCACTTAGAGGGCAGCACATCAATGGCAGCTATCACTACTGCCACCCAACACCAGACACCACCCATGCCACCACTGCCACCCAGGGTGCATACCCAGCCTATTACGGTTTTAATAGCAGGTTTAGCAATGTGGCCTTGAAACTAGAGAGCACTTTTTACAAGAAATAATGGCCACAAGCTAGCAAAGAGCAGATTTAGACTAGACGTTAGGAAGAACTTCTTCACAGTTAGAGTGGCCAAGGTCTGGAATGGGCTCTCAAGGGAGGTGGTGCTCTCCCCTACCCTGGGGGTCTTCAAGAGGAGGTTAGATAGGCATCTAGCTGGGGTCATCTAAACCCAGCA
>NW_005842279.1:67934-70219 GCF_000455745.1 Alligator sinensis
TGCAGGGGGTCGGACTCGATGATCTATTGAGGTCCCTTCCGACCCTAGCATCTATGAATCTATACACGTGACAGTCATCACAATGTACACATGACAAAAACGCAATTTGTGTGGCCTAATGGCATCATGCATTACACATGTGCCATTTTGGGGGGGTTTAAAATGACTTTGTATACTTGCAAACTAAACTACATCTGGGTGTAGTTTAGTTTGCAATATTGCAAATTGCAATGATACAGCTGTCAGCTGCCCCTCACCCCACCTCCCCCCGGCACAGTGGGAGAGGAGGGCAGGCTCCACAGAAAACAAGGATTGGGCCTCTGGCCACTTCTGCCTTTAGCAGGCACCTGTTGAAGGCAGAAGTGGCCAGGAGCCCAATCCTTTCTTCTTTTTTTGGCGGAACCTACCCACTTCTCCTGCAGCCAGGAGGCAAGCTGCCAGCAGGCCAAGTGGCCCTTGAGTTGTGGGGGGACTGGTCCACACCTCCAAGATGGCAGCAGCCCCCTAGGGTCACCCAGGCAGGCTGCTAGCAGGCTGGGGGCTCCCCAGCTTGCAAGCAGCACCCAGCTGGATCCAACTCTTCCCCAAGCCCACAGGGGCTTCCAGCACCCCATGTACTGGCCCCACCACCTTCCCACTGCCTGGGACCTGGAAATGGGCTGGCTTGCCCCTGGGGCAGCATGGGGAGGGGGCAAGAGGGTGGCTGGGTATGCTGGTGACTGGAGAAGGCAGTGGGGACAGTGAATAGGGCACTGGAAGCCAGCCAGGCCCACCCAGGCTTCCCGAGCTCTGTGCACCATCCCTGCCACCTTTTCCAGCTGCCAGCACACCCAGCCATCCTCCTGCTGCCTCCCTGTGCTGCCCCAGGGGCAAACCAACCCATTCCCAGGTGATCCCAGGCAGCGAGAAGGTGGGTGGGGACAATTCATGGGGTGCTGGAAGCCCTGGTGGGCTCAGGGAAGAGTTGGATCTGGCCGGGTGCTGCCTGTGAGCTGGGGCAATGCCCAGCCTGCCTGGGTGGCCCACTGCAGAGGAAAGGACCAGGCCCCCTGCAGCTCAGGGACTGCTCAGCTCACTGGAAGCTCATCCCCCCAGCCATGGGAGAGGCAGGCAGGCTCCACAAAAAAAAGGATTGGGCCCTTCACCACTTCTACTTTCAACAGGTAGAAACTTGATCCTTTCTTTTTTTCAGCTGAGCTTGCCCACAGCCGGGGGCGAGCTGCCAGCAAGACAAGTGGCCCCTGAGCTGCAGGGGGCCCCAGTCCCTTCCTTCCATGGTGGTGGCACCAAGCTGGAACAGCACCCGGGCACTAGTAGCCCACTCAGGCAGCCCCAGGGGCTACTGCTGCCACAGAGGGAAGGACTGGGACCCTCCACAGCTCAGGGGCTACTCAGCCCACCATTAGCCCACCACCTAGCCACAAGCAGGCTCTGACTCCAATAAAAAGAAAAAAAAGACCAAAAAAAAAAATAATAATAATAATAATCAGGTCTCTCTTTATAACATGATGGAAAAACTGAAATGGTGAGTTTTAACTAAAAACTCACCATTTCAATTTAGGGGGCATAAAATAAAACTATAGGGATTAAACCCCTATCATGTGTACAAGTGCCCATAAAGCAGTCTCTCAACCTCACACCAGATTCTTTACTACCTCTGCAAACCAAATCCTACCTGCTACGTTCTCACAAACACTTCAGAATTCACACCATACAGAGCCTGCTCCTCCATTTAAAGCTACAACTAAGCGATGGGCTTCGAGAACTCAAACTGGTCAAGCCCAAGTGTAACAGGACCCACCTCAGGGGGTTTCTGTGGTGCCCACTGATGGCCATATGGAACTTTTCCCTTCCACTCTGCTCTTTCTAGGTACCACACTGGCCTCATCTGCCATGACTTTATTGTTAATCGCAAACTCTGGGAGGCTTCCTCCAGAGAAGCAGAATGTGGCCATGGGTATCCTTGCTCTGCTCTACTCAGGCCACCAGCCTCTAAGACCCTTACACAGTTCACTGGGGTTTTGGCAGCCCCTTCCCAGAAGTTGCGGGCTTCTGGGCTCTTGCCCCTCATTTCTTTCACTGGCATATGCTTCTCCCCTAAGCAAAGTCTCAACAGCATCCCTTTCCAGGGCACCCTTTCTGGCCTCCAATCTCCCCTACAGCCATATCCAATTCTCCTGAGTAAAACAGGAATATAGCCAGCATGAAATACAAATTCACTTAGCTTCAGTGTGAGCTCTGTTCCCTACAGAGCTTCCTTCATCCCAGAGTCTGCAACATTCCTG
>NW_005842279.1:70229-85364 GCF_000455745.1 Alligator sinensis
AAGTCTGAGGCTCCTCCCAGAGCCAGACTTATGTAGCCCTATGCTCCACCCCCTTGCAGTCACCTGACCTGGGATTGTCTCAGTAGGCTACAGGTGTTTTCCACTGCCTACCTTAGTGGGCTATTAACTACTTCTTTACATAATTAGCTGCCAGCTACCATCAGGAGCTCTGCAGCTTTCTATCTGTGCTGCCAAGTCCCACTCTCAGTAATAAGGAAAACTCTTAGTTGGCCCCTGTTTCAAGTCATTGCAGGGCTTGCTGGGTGAGGTTCTTTTACCTGCCATTTTTAAGGAAGCTGACCAGTTGATTCCAAATGTCTCTTCAAGTCTCCAAACCCATGAGTCATATTTGCATTTATACTGACAGGGTTGGTCTAGATTCTGTTCCTGTACCACCCTATGTTGGTTAGAAATATGATTTTTTTTATCCTAATGCTTTTTTCCAGTACAATCTTTTGTACAGATGCAGTGCTACTAATAGGAAGGTGTCTTATGCCAGTAGCTATTCCCCTTCTGTACAGGAATAGCTATACTAGTATAAGCACCTGTGTGTTGGCATAACTACATCCACTTTTGTGTGTTTAGACAGGCCTAAAACCACTTTGCTTCACTCTTAAGGATAAAGTACCCTTAGCATTTTACATTAGCATTCACTTTAAAGCCCCTTTATCCTACAGACTATTCTGCCTTGGCAGAATGCAAAGGGGCCTTAATATAAATGGGAATCTAGCCCTTTGAATCTATGAAAACAGTACTGATAACCAAGGGTAAGGAAAAGAAAATGAAATGTTTCTCCTTTGCAATGGGGAATTACCATTATCCACAGTATTGCAGTAAAATGGTGCATGCTTCTGAGATATTATGATGTTTATTTTCAAATACACACAACCTGAAGTTGGCTGCTGTTTCCCTTTCATCATGTTACCTTGCAGCTGCCTTCCTAATTTGTTATGGGCTTTCTGGGTAATTAGAATTTTGCTAATGCCCTCTAGTTAAGCAACTACCAATATGCAAAGGAGAATAGCAAATAACAACAAATGCATTCTGAGAGCTCGTTCGCTCTCGCTCTCTCTCTCTCTCTCTCCCATTTCAGAGAGCTTATAATTAGGAATCAGTAATGAACCTCAGATAATGCCCAGTAGATTGGTGACCTATGCACATAACAAGAGCACATAGTATAAATAAATGAAATAGAAGTTATCCTAATGTGAAAACTATAAATGTCTCCCCCTTACAAAAAATATACTCTGGATTTCAGATAAAAGTTCTTATTAAAGTTCTTAAATCTTCCAGGCTAGCCAAGGCAAAGAGACAATAAATCAGACTTTCTATACTTTCAGGGCTGAAGATGTTGGAACAGTTGGACTCCAATGACTAATCCTTCGTGTAACCTTACAGACTCCTCTTAGGACTTGTCATGCTCAAGCACTAAAGGACACTGGTGTGGAACAAAAAGACAAAATATAAAGACTGGTCTGAAGTAAACTGCAAAGTGGCATTGCCATAAAACTGATATAGAGGATGCTAGTTTCAGTAGACAATTGTTTCACTATAACCTCATTTTGTATTCACTTGACTCCATCTCTTGACATTCAAGAATATCCATCTATCAAAGATACCAGGATCACTTGCAAGTAAGAAGAAATCAAACGCAGGCTCTTCCATTAGGCTTGTCAGAGATCTAAGCTAAAACTTGTTGAAGACAGGGGGAGTCTTATCTTGACTCTGGTGGGCATAGGATCAGACCTGTCATTGACTAAAGAACTGCTTGATTTGGGACAGGTGCCCCAGCTCTCATTTTTGAGGTGTTGATGCTAAGACCTACAGCTTTACCTGGATCTCCTTTATGTCACCATGGGCCAGAAGTAACCCACATCAGGTCAATGGAGTCATTCTGGGGTGAAATCAGTTGCTACATAGTCCTAGTTGAACTCTTCCAGCTGAGCACTCACCAGGCTTCTGGGTTTGGGATCCCTGGGTCCATGGGATTTTAGCTTCCTTTAGTCTAAGTAACCTCTTTCTCCACTCCTATACCACATTTTCTGGACTCAGGTTCTGCCTGTTCCCCCTTCAAAGAAATGGGACCTCCCAGCCTAAATGCCTTAGTCCCCCAGGACCAGTACTGATACCTTCCACACTTCTCCATAGTTCCAGCACACCCTGTGGCCTGGGTCCCAGGGCATGAGAATCTCTTCTTGGCGTTTTCGCTAAGATCAAGTGTGGGGGCATCCAAATCCCAAGACCTCTGAGCTTGGGCCTGGATGTTGGATGCCTGCCAATGGATCTAGGAGTATCTGAAGTCCCAGGGTGAGAGCCTGGGATGGAGGATGCTTGCCAGTTGTAGCGCCATACATGGTGCTTAGAATGATATAGTTTGGCCTGCTCTGTGGGGGAATTTCCTAGTGGGGTTGGGGGAATTTCCATAGCTCAGTCTTGCAGGTAAACGACTATGCATTTTCTCCTAAGCGATGATGCGTGCTTTCTGAGGCTTGTATCCATAAGGGATGGCGTCTCCCAAATAAGGGCATGATTCAAAACCTAAGATTGTGAGTGGCTCAGCCAACAGTATAAAGTCTCAATGCACACAAACAGTAGCGGAGACGTTTGAGATCAATACTGAGACCATCAGTCAGAGATTGAGGTCACAACGAGGATTGCACTGGACTATGCCTCACCGGCCAGAGTCAGCTCACAAACTCAGGGATGCTTGACTTCTGAGAGACTAACAAAGCCTAATTGGACAGAAAGTGCACACGCTTGGCAACTGGCTCTGACCGATAAGTGCCACTGATATATGTTTATGTTTGTGGTGTTACTGTATATGATAGTCATATTTTGTGCTTTATCGTTATTTGTAACCATCCCTTTGTTGTTGAACACCGTTGTTTAAATAAACCTTCTCCATGATCTAACCCTGAAATCTCTAGAAACTTCTCTCAGATCCGGCCGACTAGTATCGGGCCACAACACTGCCCAATCGTTATGGGTTTTGGAAAGACTGAGTTCTGCTCAATTGGTATGATTTGGAACTGATTTGGCTAATTTGATCTGGAACACAAAATATATTATATTAAAAAAAACCTCTGTCAATTGGCACATAAAGGGCATGGACTTGTGGGCGCTGCCCAACTAAAAATTGTGGTCGGTGACAGTGACCCACTGCACCTGAAAGGCCTTGACCTTTATGCTTTCAAGTACACAAACCCTTCTTCAGGCTGAGAATTCAAGGACTGTAAACATTCTCCTAGGTAGAAAAGAAGCTTCATTTTGCAGAGGGGAGGTAGGGGGTAGAAGTTTATTCCCCTGGGTACCTAAGAGTCCTCTTGTGAGAGGGTTGCTCTGCGATATGCAGATTAGGCAGGCTTCTTCCCTGGAGATATCTAATGTCATACAGGGAGGTGAAAAAGGACCCTGAGGTACCAAGGGGAATAAATTTCTACCTTCTACCTCCCTTGTGCAATCTATGAATTGTCCTCAGCCTGAAGAAGGGTGTGTATACCCAAGAGCCTGCAAAGAAAGAAATCTTTTTGCTACTATTTAGTTGGTCTAATAAAAGATATTGCCTCTGACCCAAGAATTTGTTTATCTCTATTTCTCAGACCAACATGGCTATGACATATATCCCTGAAACATGGCAGATATCATATTTAGCCATTTGGAAATGTAAACGTCATTGCTATGCAAAAATGAAGAAATTTTCACCTCCCTGTCTGATTTTGGACACCTCCAGGGAAAAAGCCAGCCTCATCTGCACATCACAGAACAACCCTCTCACAAAAGGACTCTGAAGTACCCAAGGGAATAAACTCCCATCCTCTACCTTCCCTGTGCAAAATGAAGTTTCATTTCTACTTAGGAGAACTTTTACAATCTTTGAAGTCTCCCCAGCCTGAAGAAGGGTGTGTGTACCTGAAAGCTTGCAAGGAAACAAGTTTTTTTTGCTATTATTTAGTTGGTTTAATAAAAGATACCACCTCTAACCCCAGAGATTTGTTTATCTCTATTTCTCAGACCAACACAGCTATAACATATACCTCTTGACCTTTATGCAGCACTGCCATGCCAACTGGTCATACCCATGCTCCCGCATCTGGCCTGACAGCCCCTCGTAAACATGGGAGTTGGAGTGCCTGCCCCATGCAAACTGGCACTGCACTTCTGCCACATCCCACAGTGCCACAAGGTCTTTAGTCTTCTTCTGCAACCAGCTGGGGCCCCGGGTGGTAGGCAGTGGCATCAGCGATGATGAGGCCATTGAGGCTCCTACACTGGATCTCCAGACCTCCATGCAGCTGTCCCTGTGCTGCTGGACCTGGGCAGCTACCTGCAGCACCCAGTGCAGGGGCACTGCATGGGACTGGCAGCCACATGGTAAGGCAATGCCTCACAGCACTTGCAGGCTCCGAGCAGGCTGCTGGAGGTGAGCTGTGGGCAGCTGGAGCTGGCCCCATTGACCAGGAGCTGCCTATAGCTGGGCCTGGGTGTTGGCAGCCCTAGCAGAAGCCTGTAGCACCCTGTGGGTCCAGATGGCATGAGCCTGGCAGCTGTGCAGTGCCAGGCAGAGGTACTGGGGTGCAGGCAGGCTGGTGCAACTGGTCCACAGCCTGCCTAAAGGAACACAGGGGCCTGAAGTAGCCTCAGGCACCCTATGTGTGCACCAGGTCTCAAAATGCCTGCAGGCTTTTAAGGGCCTGAGGCTGGGGCAGCAGAGCTGGCCCAGCCATGGGGCAGGAGAGGCTCCCAGCCCAGGGCCCTGGGGCTAGCCTCAGGCTGGGCCCCAGTGGCACGGATGACCAGGAGCAAATTTGCTCCTGTTTGGCATCTACATGTGCATTACTACACATGCGCAGTAAGTACTCATGAGTAAATTTGCTACTTGCATTTTCAGGTAGCCAATTTATTCGCAAGTATCATTTACTGCACAGTAACCATGTGCACGTGTAGACGCATGCATTTACTGTACAGTTTACTACGCTACTGCGCAGTAAAACATCTCATGTAGATGTGCCCATAAACTCTCAGGTGTCTGTGCCAGGTCCCATGGACCTTTGTAAATTAATATTCACTTAGGATTCAGCCGATTTGGGGGACAGTAATTCGATTTGGTGATTCAAATCACTTTCCTGAATCGATTTGGCCAACTCTGATTTGGAGAATCAGCCGAATCTCTGAATCACACAGGCCAAATCCCCCGCCCACTCTCCCAGCCCCATCCACCCCAGCTCCTGGCACTTTGAAGAAAAAAAGCCCCCACTCACCAGGTGCTGCCAGGCGGGGGGGAGGTGATCCCCACTGCCCCCCACTCTCCCACACTGCATGGGGGGGCTCTGCCATGAGCCACCCAACCCCCGCCTGCTCTCCCAGCCCCACCCCCATGGCTGCTCTGCCCATCCCAGCTCCCGGCCCTTTAAGGAAAAAAACAAAACAAAAAAAGCTCTGACTCACCAGTTCCTGCCTGGCAGGGGGAGATCCCCACTGCCCCCAACTGCCCTGCGAAGCCCTGAGGCCACTGCAGCAGCTAGTGAGTCCAGGGGTTTTGTTTTTTGGGTTTTTTTAAAAGGCCGGGAGCTGGGGTGTGCGGAGCAGCCATGGCGGGGCTGGGAGAGTGGATGGGGGGTGGGGGGCTCATGGCAGAGTCCCCCACGCAGTGTGGGGCAGGCAGTGGGGGGCAGTGGGGATTGTTGTCCCCCCCTGCCCAGCAGCACCCCGTGGGCAGGGGCTTTTTTTTAAAGCACCAGGAGCTGGGACGGGCAGGACAGCCATGGGGGGCGCTGGGGGAGCAGGGAGAGGATGGGGCCTGGTGGGGGTAACCCCATGGTCCCCCCCTCCCCTACCCACTACTTCCTAGCATGGAGTCCAGGTCCAGCTCCCTGCTGCAGCCAACAGGAACTGCCTGAATCACCAAAGCTCTCCGAATCTTTTCCAAATCGAACCCAAAGCTTTGTATAGCCCTATTGATTTCCTAGATTATATATAAAGTTTAAAAAACACAAGCCACTGGGCAACAAATAGTCAAAATAATTAAAAGATATTGTGTCATTAGTCCTATAGTCATTATAGTTAAATGTCCATTTGTTATTCAGATTCATAAAATAAAAGTTAGTCTCCCTGAGCATCTTGACAGTGCCTCTAATATTTCACTGTGGGTGTGTCAATGCGAGATGCTTTACTGCGCATTAGATTAATGCACAGTAAAGTGTCACCATCTCCACATGTGCATCAATTACTGTGTATTAAATTAGTCCAATGTGCCATTTGCTAGTACCGATACATACAGGTACTAGAAAAACAACACATTAACTGATGTGTCAAAGCATACATGTAGACCTTGACCTGGAGCAATTTGCTCACAGTCAGCCAAGGCACCAGGGGGCCACAACTCTTGCCTGGCTAAGCCCTGATATCCACAGTTTGGAGGAGCTTCCCTGTCTCCAAGGTAGCTCCCTCCCAGGCATGCACAGATCAAGGCTGTCCCCAATTTCCGTGGGGTAGAGAGACCTGTCCCAGATGCAGGGCAGCTCCCTCCCAGCTGTGCAGAAATCAGGGCTGGCCCCAATCTCTATATGACTGAGAAGGAGCTTCCCTGGAGCCAGGTCAGCTCCCGCCCACCGCAGGGCACAGGCCTGACTCCTCTGCCCCCTGCCAGCCCAGGTCTGGCACCTGGGGAAGCGTGCAGCTCCCCCTGGCTGCTGCAGGGGGACACACCAAGGCTGCAACAAACTGGACTGAACTGCTCCTATTGGAAGCAAATTTGCTCCCAACGGGTTCACAGATGGACACCTGTGCACAGTTTAATGCACCTGAATTTCTCTGCACAGAAAATTCAGGCACGTTAACTGCATGTGTAGACATGTTCTGTGACTCATTTTTACACTTGACTAATAAATGTGAGTCAAGTCTAGAAATGCCCTGGGAGTCATTTCTACACTTGACTTAATATTTAACACCTGAGTTAAGGTTTTTAGCTATAGCTACAAACAGTCTTCCTGGCTTTGAAAACACAAGATAAATATTACCAGGAATGGCTAACAGACAGCAAAGTTTCAGAAAAAAGGATAGTTTGAATAGTGGAACATCAAGGCTATTAAATTGGAGGTCATTAACCCCTGTTGGAAGGAGAGAGATTAGCAGAAATCAGGGGGATGATAATAATAAGCAATGAAGTCAGTTGACTCCCTTACTGCTACCTGAATAGAAATGTCACTATCTCTTCCAGGCAGTTGCTTTTAAAGTTTGGGTGGAGCAGGGATCAAAGGAGGGTTGCAACTGCACCACTTCACTCCCTTCCCCCACCCCACAAAAGTTCTGTCCCTGCCTAAATTTGCTTATTTGCCTAATAGATGGAATAAAATCTGCCCCTGGGTGTGCCAAAGGAAGAGTGTTTGCAGCATAAGTGCCTTTGCACACCTTGGTGTGGGGGATTTTACATTGCAGAAAAATGGATGGGGAGAGAAGGAACAGACAACAAAGAAAAAGACAGTGTGGTATAATTGTATTTGTTGTTCAATAATATAATTATATTTGTTGTTCATAGCTCTGATTGTAGTAGTGATTGCTTAAGATATTTAATGGTAGTGATCAAGTCTACTATTAGTAGCAGCAACGTAAGAAAAACCCCTAAATAGGCTGAGAAATGTTTTGTAGGTATTCAAGCATAAATTGCTGAAAATCATAAATGAACTTTATATTTTCTTTGCAGGAAAAAGATAAGCCTATTTAATTGGCATTGAACATCTCCATGATAGTGTAAAAACACATCTATTGGAGAGATTGTTTATTTTAAATACCTTAACTATCTGCTATAACATAATACTCAGAAAATCTTATTAGCTGATAATGGAAATGGTGTCGGGCATGAACATCCATTTTGAACACACTTATGTCACACTTCACAGAAAGGTCAAAATTAATGTTATAGTGAAAACATTTTTCAAAGTACAATTATCTTGATTCTTGAAGCGAAAAAAAAATCCCATTAGGTTTACAGTCTGGGCCTTAAGTCTCACAAGTTTTATCTGAGGAACCTCACAGATCAAATTGGTAGCTGAATTAAAGGGATATTATAATGACCTTATTCCATCAGCTACTTTTCTTTGTCCACTCTAATCCATCAAACCTAATTCTCTGAGGATCCCTGTGTGATCGTTCTGAAATAAACTTGAAAATGTATTATTTTTTTTTATCAGAATCATCTTATGGTTTTATTACCATATTACTTTACAATTTACTCAAAGACCAACATTCCTCTCTTTCTGAAGGCATTTCACTACAGCAGGGAGGGAAAAACAAGTAAATCATATTTTGACATCCTGTGATTGCTGTGTCCATATGAGGTAGTTTTCCTGCATCCAGAGTTTGACATTTGCCTTGTCATTTTCACAGGCTTTTCAAGTGTATTTCTCTACAAATATTTCCAGTAATTTGATGTTCCTTGTGAAAGCAAATGGCATGTGTTATAATCTTACTTGTGCTATTTTACATTAAGCCCTTGCTGACTGAAAGCTATTCCCTTTTAGCCTTCACAGTTGGCTAAGACTGGGACTTGAAGGCTATTTCCATTAGCGGGAGAAATTGATTATGAGTCAGCTTTTTATTTTCTCCTGCAGTCTTGTTTATGTACTAAAATCCTTATTGTCAGATCATGATAGCTCAAAGAACAAGAGGCAGTGTTTTCATCTGGAATCCCAAGTCTGCCTTTCTGCCCAGCACTTTACCCAAAAAACATGTTCTCTCTCTTTCTCTACTGCCCATGCAGCTAGAGCTTTTCTTGCTGTGTCCTCTTTCAGGATGCTTTCTTGCTCTTTCTTTACCCATATATACCTGCAAATAAATCAGTCCCCAACCTCTGCACTTGCATTTAGTCTAGTCCTCAGGACAGTGGCTTTCACTGTTTCAGCAAATCACTGAGCAAAAGAGGCAGTTAACTGTTCCCTCGTTTAGCTGAAATGAAAGTCAATCACACAATCCTCATTGATTTCAACAAGGTCCAGGATGACCACCCACAGAGCACAGACATAGCTGGGAGCCCCCCACTGACTGCTAGAACAGTGTACACTGCCATATAATTATGTTTCTTTTTCCAGCCAAAGTGTGGCCCATAATCTATGCCAACAGAAGTGTGTGACAGTGAGCAAAACACACTGTTTACTGCCCGTCCACAGGACAGAGAGCTGCAAAGAAACAGAGATAAAACAAAATGCAGCCTCTACCGAGCTGATTGCTTGTCATGTGTAGGATTAGGAAGTGTAGGAACTTCCCAGCATCTGGGGACCCATGAAAGGTGCCATTTGGATGCCTCCTGTTCCTGTTCCCCTCTATGATTTGGGCTCCTTGTTCCAACTACATATCCCATGATCCTTATTACTCCCCAAGAACTGAGGCGAGGAATCAGGGGAGATTGAGACCAGAAATCCTGGTCTGTGGAGGAGAAGAGCAGCAGCAGGAGGCACAGTAGCAACATTTCTCCCCACTCCCAGACAAAATATTTTAGCAGAGGAAATATCACTGAAAGTGAAAGTTATGTTTTCCTCCCATGGACAATCTGAATCCAAACTCACCATGTGGGAAATGGTGACTCAGAGTCTAGGTCTGGTTCCTGCTCTGCTTGGGAGGCACCACACTGGTGTACCGCTCCTTCTCACAGATTCACAGTAACATCCCAAATGAGCTCTTGAGATAGGCCTGGCTTTTGGAAAAGCCAATCCAGAAATATAGGCTGGAGGGAAAGATGCCATAATTTGAGCTCACACTTCCTGCCACAGGTATTCTAGATCAGCCTGGTAAATTGTGAGTTGACCGAGCACTGCTGTGGGGAAGAGCATTCACAGAAGACAACATTTCTAAGGGACAGTACCAAGCTGAGATAACTCATTCGCTGTCTCCATCCTAGTGGTATACATATGCAGACTGAAGTGGAAAATGGGGAAAATCCTAGATCCTTATCTGTGAATAAACTAGACTAGTCCAATTACCATGTTTACTTGAATCTAAGATGAGGGCTTTTCTCCCCATTTAACATGGGGGAGAAACCCCTTGTCTCTAATTTGAATATGAGGTGGTAGGAGGTCAGGCAGTTGCTGTAGATCCAGCTCTGGCCCCGGTCCTGACCTGCTACAACTACTGCCTGCCCCACTGCTGCCTCTGCTCCTCCTATCTACAGCCTGTTTCCATACCTACAGCCTCTGTCCCCCACTGCAGCCTCTGCTTCGCCACCTCTGCCTTCCCCTCGGCCAGGGCCACAGCTGCCATGCTGCCATCACTGCTACAGGGCTATGCTGAGACCGGAGCAAACCTACGCTCCATGTCCCATAGCTGAAGCAGGGCCTAAGCTTGCTTAGACCCTCTGCTGTGCCTGCTAACTCTCTATTCATATTTGCCGCATATTTGCCACACACTTTGGCAGATATGCTTTGGCACGATAAGCAGCAGGAGAAAAGGGGAGGAGGCTTTGGTGATTGAAAGAGGGGAGGGGAAAGGAGACCCAAGTCTGGGGGTGGGAGGGTAGAGGTGGGGGAGCCAGCATGAGGGGGCAAGTTGTGGGTACTGGACAGGAGGCAGGGGGCAAGGTGTGGGGAAGTAAGATGCAGGGGAATCAAGCCCCCACCACTGCCTACCCCCTGCCACTGCTTTCCCTGCTGCAGTGGTGGGAGGGGTGAATTTAATACAACCCTCCAATAATTAGATTCAATACATGGAAAATCATAACAAATGTATACATTTTCCCTGTATAGAATCCAATTAATGGCAGGGTCATCTTAAATTCAGGGTTGTCTTGGATTCATGTAACTATAGTATCTGTTCACAAATGCTCATGGAAAACTGTTGAACTATTTCAGTTCTGGATTTCCAGACAGCAGAAAGTTCTAGTGAAGTGACTGCCTACTGTAAGCAAGAATCAAACCCATGATTTCCCAGTCGAAGTCCACAAGTTACTATTGCTTGCTGCTAAAGACGTAGACCCATGGGCTATCAACTGCAGCACAATCATAGATCTCTCTTATAACACAATCCTTAGATGGGAAGAAAGCCACAGCAAGAGGGCACAGGTTACAGTAGTAGAATAGTAGCATAGCCCTAGGCAAAAGAAGGATGAATGGTGTCATCTGAGGGGGAAAAGGAAGGCAAGCTAGCTCCAAATGCCTTTTCACCATTGATTCCAAGCATCTTCCAAGCAGGCCCAGTCCCACTGAGCCCCTTCATTCCTATGGAGTAAGATGGAAGGGGTGTTGGAGGGGAATAGGGCTAAATTTTCAGAGGTACTTGCATGTAGGGGCCTGGAGACATTTAAAAATCCTTTCAGATACAGAAGGGGAAGGTTAGAGATCATCTTGGAGGGTATTAATTTTCCCGTCCACACCAGAAAATAGTGGCTCATCCAAGCCATATAGAGTATTGAACATTAGCACAGGATTCCTTGCCAGGCCATGAAAAACAACTACCACATCCTCAGCTGGGATCAGTTAGCAGAACACTACCAAAGCTATGGTGATGTACAGGGGCTGAGGAGCCAACTTTACAAGCCATTTTATTAAGCGTTACTTGTTTATCTGTCTTCATGTTTTTTCTTATTCTAGCAGAATATAAGCCAGAGTATCCCAGTCTCCTGCAAGTGACTCACTTTCAACCATCAACAGAATAACTAAGAATGAATTATTCCTTACTAGATGTCTCTTAGCTGATGTTGAAGGCTATGATTTTCAGTCATCCAAAATGGGTCAGCAAGTATCAGAGATCCTTGATAGAGGAAAATGTAACATCTTAAGAGAGTGGCTTTGTCTAAAGTAAGGGAACTAGCAGGGATTTAACTAAACCATTCAAGTGTGTTAAAGCAGTGCAACCCCCTCCACACAGATGCACATGATACCAGCTTCTGCAGAGGTCATCTTCTTCTTTCATATGACTGACTTGGAGCACCAATTATAAGTCCAGTTTAAGGTCAGTTAACCAATCTAATGCTCTTGAGGAAACGGACTGTATCTCTGCAACGTCACCTTCAAATTTGTATAGAGATCAAGTGTTATGTGGTCCATAGTTTGATCAGTGTTGCCACAGTCACATTCTGCAGAAGTCCTAACACACCATCTGTGCATTAAGTGACTGCAGAGGCTTTACTGTGGGGCTGGAAATTAGATGTTTATTCTGAATGGTGGTTTCATTCCATGCTTTCCTCCAAGCTGCTGCACTATTGTGTCCTACGAGGGCTTGTACATCTGCCCACAAAGGTTTCTGGGAGACCAAGCAGTGAGCTGGGAGGTTCTTTAAATCTCTATGGATGGGGAGGTCTGGGTTGTTATTCATGTGGACAACCTCTCTGTATGTAGCTTCATCACAGTGAATGTCTGGAGAAGCAATATTTGCCAGAACTGGTAACCACTGAATTTGTGTAGATTTCAGGATTCCAGTGATAGCACGCATTACAGAATTTAACTGGACATCCATGCATTTGGTATGAGTGCTAGCAGCCCAGACAGATGCACAGTACGTGGCTGTTGAGAAGACCAATGCCATAGCAGAGGTGCAGAGTACTCTTGCAGTGATATCCTGGCTCATTCTGCTGAGTTTTCATACTATGGTCATCCAACTATTTATCTTCGCAGATATTTTTTGAAGATGATTACAAAAGGTTAAGGTGTGGTCGAGTGTCACAACTAGATAAGACTGAGTTGGATCATGCAGTAATTTTTCTCTGCAAAAGGTGACATTGAGATGAACATGTGCTTTGTGGTTGTCGACGTAAAATGCTGAGATGACTGACTGATTTGGATCTGGTCACACCCTCCACTTGCAGAAATATTCTGCATTATTGACAGGTCTAACATCAGCATGTCTTCAATCTCTTTGAAGGTCCTTGCCTGTGGGGTTAGTGTCAGGTCATCAGCACATGCAAATTTCCTCAAAGAGGTAGCAGCCATATCACTTACATAAATTTTGAAGAGGGTCAGGGAAAGAACGCTTCCCTGTAGGAGGCTGTTATTTAGGGTCCTTGATCTGGTCACTTTGTCTTGGAAGTAGACAAGCATCTGTTGACTGCCCAGAAATGTCCACAAAAGGCAGAGCAGCCTGGCGCACTGGAGGAGGTGAGACAATTTTAGCACCAGAACATGCTTCCAAACAGTATAATATGCTGTGGAAAGGTCACTGCACCAGTCTTAAGGTTGTGCTGAAAGCCAGCCTTGATGTTCATGGTGACGGTAAGCACTTAGTCAAAGCAGCTTCAGTGTGGCATAAAACCAGCTTGTTCCCGGGGGATGGACACATTGGTAATTGGGCTAATTCTTTGGAGGATGAGCCGCTCCATTAGTTTGTAATTTGTACAAAGCAATGATATCGTTTGATAGCTCCCACTGGCTGGTTTCCCCAGTTTCAGCAGAACAATAACCATTGCTTCATGCCAGATTTGAGGGATTTGGCCACCCTCCATCACATTTGAATACAGGCACAGAAGCCACCTTTGAGCCATCGGTTCGAGGTGGTGAAAGAAGTCTGGAGGGATTCCATCTTTCCCTGCAGCCTTCCCTCTTTCTGTTGCAGTCAGACCAGCCCTAAGCTCCTCGTCAGAGAAATTGTCCGAGAGTTCAGAGGATTCTGAGCAGTTGGCCATTGACTCCTTTAGTTGCTGCCTAACGTCCTGCTTGTAGTGCTTGTCAAGTGGTTTCTTCGAGTTCACAACCAGCTTTGAGGTGACAGTGTCCAGTTTGACCTGCGGGTTCATAGTTTCTGCAGAATTAGTTGCTCTGTGGTGAAACCCACCATCTGCAGAGGTGAAACCCATTTGTTTCCATTTTGTAATTAACCCTTTCTTAAATCCCTTTCTCTGGATTGACAGAGCTGCTATAAATGAATATATATTTGATGCATTCCTGTCGTATAGAGATTTAGACATCTTGGGCCTTATTGCCTTCCCCAACTGCATGCATCATAGTCATTGACAACTGTACAAAGCATGGGCCCAATGCTAGCAATCTTGTACCCCCCCCACTACATTGCTGTTAGTGATGGTGTAGCAAAACCCCCCGTTTTTTCTTTTTTTTTTTGTATTTATTTTAAAATGCATTCCCTCCCCTTCCCCAACCATTTCTGACCTTTTCTCTCCCTCTCTATTCCCTATAAATAAGTATAACTAAGCTAAGATGTAGGATAAGCTTTAAAAAGTTTTATTTTGGTAGCAATTTTTTGGTTTTGGATTTCCACTGTTTTATATTGTATTATTATTAGGTTTGTATTGATTTTTACTGTTGTATATTGTATTATTATCATTTTTGCATTGATTTTTATTGTTTCATATGGATATTGTATGGTTTAGGCCTGTGTTTGTAAGTGAACCAAAGTCATGTCAAGTTTCCATTTTATATGTCAAGCCTCCATCTTGTGTCCTCTGCCCGGGCATCCCCTGTATTGCAACTGTATGGGTCACGTACCTCTCCCATGTAAATTGGTTCCCAGATGAATGAGAGTGATTGGGAATGATTGAAATACAATGGTAGAAAGCCTCTACTGAATGACCTGTAATGACTGGGCCATCACCTCGCATTGATTCATCCAGGAACCACAGACCTCATGCAGGAACAGAGACAAGACCAGCATTTGAAAGACAAAAGACCCTGCAAAACCAGCAGCTCTCATCATTACAGAAACGCAAAACTGCACATCCCTGCACGGAGCACACATGCTCAGTACGCCAGGGGCTGACCCTTGCCTGGGCATGCCTCCTGGCACTAGGGTCACACAAGGTCTGCCCCTATAAAAAGGGGCAGTGAAGACAGACCCAGTGGGATGCCCTCTCCATCCAGACCAGCACCATGCCACACCGCCTATCTACCCAGAGACCCTGCCGGAGACCCCCCTCTGAACAACACCTACTGGACAAGGACCCCTTTCCAGCCTGGATAGGTATATATTACCTGCCCACCTCCACCTACAATTTGGACTCTCTCTCTCTGTCTCTGTCTCTCTCTCTCTCCTCCTGGACTTCAGTGGACTTCAGCCCCTGCACCAAGCCTCTTTAACCCCTGCTGCCATTGTGTGTGCGTGTGTGTGGGTGCGTGTGTGTGTGTGGGTGGGTGGGTGCAAGGGAACCAATTTGACATTGTGTCACCATCTCCCCTGTTCAATAAAACCACTGTCATTTGCAACCCC
>NW_005842279.1:85374-90810 GCF_000455745.1 Alligator sinensis
GTCCCTGCTGCTTTTCCTGTGATTTTCTGCTGTCCGTCTCTCTGTTTTCAGGCTTCCCCCACACCTTCTGTAATACTCCACCCCCCCCTTAGCTGTCCTGCAATTTTCTCCAGCTTCCAGTACCTACTGCCACTCCCTGCAACTTCTCTAACTGCCCCGGAGCCATCCTCTGGCTCCCAACTCCCAGAGCCCCTCTTTAACACCCACACTTTCCCTTAGTCCCATTTTTCCCTGTCCCCATCTACCTTTTCAGCTCCCCCGTAGCTCTTGCTCCAGTCCCAGACTCTGTGCCGGCATGGCTTCCCTGTTCTGCAGGCTTTGGGCTTGTCTTTTAAGCAATTAAGATCAATTAACCTAAAGTTACCCCCGAGCCTCAGTTCTTCAGCTCAGGCCCCTGTAGTCTACCGGTTCTAATCCCGGTGACTTTCATTTCCAGTAACTTTAACTCCCTACACTTCTACTTTCTTACTTCAACCTTTCCCCAGGCATCCCAAGTACACCAAGCACATGCATACATACACATCACAACACCCAACTTAGGAACTGACCTGTGTGTATGTCTGTAATTTAGTGAATACACACACACATATATATATAGATATAGATATCATTGTGTGTGTGTGTGTGGCATATGAATTAGTAATCCACGTATGTGTATTGGATGTGCAGGTGTTGGTAACTGGTAAATGATTCTGTCTAAATGTTGTGTGTGTAGTGTGTATGGGCTTAAACTGGTGATAGGTGTGCATGAACCTAGACTAGTTATTTTGAATGTGTGTTTATCTGAATTGCTAGTGTGAGTGTGTGAGTGTATATATGTGTATATATATGGTATTGTGTGTATGATATACAAACTAGTGATCTGTGTCTAACTTTTGGGGTGTATAGTGTATGTGCTTGAATTGGTGATAAGTATGCATGTGCCTAGGCTGGTTTGGATGTGTATGTGCCTGAGCTGGTAGTGTGTGTGTGTATGAACCTAATTGATTTATGTGTTTTTTGTATATGTGCAATTGTACACCATGCCCTCCTGTCTAACAGCACAATATTGAGATCCTGAGCGTTGGCCTGACCTCTCAGGGCAACAATGGTGCAAATGGTAACACAGCAGAGCAGCAATTTCCTACAGGGCATCCACAAGGACTGGTTGGGAAGTGCACAGAGCATGGTAACTTTCAGGTGTGGCACAGAGAAGGATGAGAATTCTGGGCCCTGATCTTCAAAACAGCATATTTGCCAAAGCATATGCAGTTCTCTTAGTGGCAAATATGAATAAGGAGTTAGCAGGCACAGCAGAGGGTCTAATTTGCTGGTTACACCTATATTTATATGTATGATTATATTAATTATGCATGGTAACAGACTATGTAATTGCCTATATGTTTTGGCCTACCAACTGAATTTAAAGCTGGAGAGGGATCATCACACTCCTATAGCACAAATACTCATTGTTTAGTAACAACATGTAGATAGAACAAATATTATAAGCAGATTTTTTTTTCCTTGAAAAACCTGGGACTAGAATCTCAGCTGGTATAAAATAATTTAACTCCATGGAAGCACTGTACCTATAGCTATTTCTATACAGATTTACACCCAAAGTCACCACAAAAATCTACAATAAGGTTTTTAGCAAGATGAAAGTGTTGCTTCAAAGCAGCAAGTCACAAGAAAGTATTGATGCATGAAACACAATGGTGGTCCTAAGATCTGTAGGACACCGATGCACATCAGAACTGACCTTTGAAAAAAGACCTTTTTTACCTCAGTCTTTACAGACAAGGTCAGCTCCCAAACTACTGCACTGAGCAGCACGGTTTTTGGAGAAGGTGAGCTCAGGATTCAAATTACACTTGGACTCTTGTGGGGTCTGCGGCTGTGGCAGGCGGGAGCCCAAAGATGGAGCCACCTGAGCTGCTTAGAAAGGCATGGGGGCAGGCTGGGGCTCTCATCTCTTATGGAGGGGAGCTTTGGGGGGGCTCATCTCTTATAGGGGGCTCTCATCTCTTATGAGGGGGAGCTCAACCCCCCCCTCCCCCAGCCTCCCCATATTTCAAACCCTGGGTAATCTGCTCTAAGTGGTGAAAGAACCAGTTAGGGACTATTTAGAAAAGCTGAACATGTACAAGTCCATGGGGCCAGATGCAATGCATCCAAGGATCCTAAGGGAGTTGGCTGATGTGATTGCAGAGCTGCTGGCCGTTATCTTTGAAAACTTGTGGCAATCAGGGGAGAGCAAATATAGTGCCCCTTAACGCTTTAGTGCCCTTTAATGCTATAGTGCATCTTTAACGTAGGGAAGAAGGAGGATCCAGGGAACTGCAGACCTGTCAGTCTCACTTTAAGGAATCCATTTATAAGCATTTGGATCAGAAGAAAGTGATCAGGAACAGTCATCATGGATTCAGCAAGGCCAAACCATGCCTGACTAACCTGATGGCCTTCTATGATGAGATAATTGGCTCTGTGGATGCGAGAAAAGTAATGGATGTGATATACCTTGACTTTGTAAATTGACTTTAGCAAAGCTTTTGATATGGTCTCCCACAGCATTCTTGTAAGTAAGCTGAGGAAGTATGAGTTGGATGAATGAACTGTAAGGTGGACAGAAAGCTGGCTGGATCGTCGGGTTCAATGGGCAGTGATCAATGGCTTGAGTTCTAGTTGGCAGCCGGTACCAAGTGGAGTGCCCCATGGGGTCAGTCCTGGGGCCTACTTTGTTCATTATCTTCATTAATGAGTGCATTAATCAGGATGCAATGGAGTGCATCCTAAGCAAGTACACACATGACACCAAGCTGGGGAGTGTAGTACAAACACTGGAGGGTAGGGCTAGGATTCAGAGTGACCTAGACAAATTGGAGGATTGGACCAAAAGAAATCTCATGAGGTTCAATTAGGACAAGTGCAAAGTCCTAACTGAACCATGTCCTAACTGAACTTTGTTCTAACTGAACCATGAGGTTCAGTTAGGACAGGTGCACTTAAGATGGAACAATCCCATGCACTCTTCATGCCAACTGGCTAAGCAGCAGCTCTGCAGAAAAGGACCTGGGGGGTTACAGTAAGCTGGATATGAGCCAACAGTTGCCCCTTGTTGCCAAAAAGGTTAATGGCATACTGGGCTGCATTAGTAGGAGCACTGCCAGCAGGTCAAGGGAAGTGATTATCCCCCTCTATTCCTCACTGGTGAGGTCACATCTGGAGTACAGGCAGTCCTCGGACTTACGACACAGTTGGTTTCTGAAAACCAGGTCTGAAGTTGAAACATAACTCGGAACCAATTTTCTCATAAGAAACAATGTTATAAATGGGGGATTGGTTCCTGAACCAAGGCCCGATACCCTATTTTCACCAAAAATACTCCAGAATTTTGTACTTAATCAATTATAGATGAGTAATATAGCTACATTAATGTATTTATATTGTAAATAGCAATCATATTGATTTAGGAGGACTTCTTTGAGGTGACTTGGTTGGACTTTTTGAAGGGCTCTTGGCTGGAGTCTTCTCAGGAGTCTTGGCTACAGGCTTTTCTGGAGTCTTGTCTGCTTGCTTAAAGAAGGTGTCCAAGGCAGTTTGGACAGATGTTCTCCAGGGAGATGAATGATGCACCAAACTTGTTCACTGGCGTGGTGTCACATCAGACCAAGCACTGTAAAGTCGAAACTGATATCATAAAGTTGAAACAGGGTGTCAATTTATAAACATTGTAAGTGAGAGACGTTCTAACTCAAAACGTTGTAAATCGAGGACTGCCTGTACTGTCACATCTGGAGTACTGTGAGGTTACATCGGGAGTACTGTGTCCAGTTTGGGGCCACCCCGCTGTAGAAAGGATGTGGACAAGTTGGAAATAGACCAGCAGAGGGTAACAAGAATGGTTAGGGGACTGGGGCACATGACTTCTGAGGAGAGGCTGAGGTGAACTGGGCTTAGTTAGTCTGAAGAAGAGAAGACTGAGGGGGGATTTGATAGCAGCCTTCACATACCTGAAAGGCAGTTCCAGAGAGGATGGAGCTAGACTGCTCTCAGTGGTGGCAGATGACAAAACATGGAGCAATGGTCTCAAGTTGCAGCAAGGGAGGTTTAGGTTGGATATTAAGATAAACAGTCTCATTTGGAGGGTGATGAAGCACTGAAACAGGTTACGTAGAGAGGTGGCAGAATCTCCATCCTTGAAAGTTTTTAAGGCCCAGCTAGACAAAACCCTCGAGTGATCTGGTTGGGGATGGTCCTACTTTGAGCAGAGGGTTGGACTAAATGACCTCCTGAGGTCCCCTCCAACCTAATTATCTATGGTTCTATGAAGACAAGTCCTTTCCTTACAGTTGCCTCTCTTCCCTGGACTGCCAGATGTTCCAAATCAGACCTGCTAAAGAAATCAGTAAGCCCTGCTTATTACCAATACTTGTATTTATGACTTGTATATCTTAACTGGCACTGAAAGATGTTTGCACTTTGAAATTCATTTTTGTTTGATTATTGTGAACAGTTTCTTGAACATTTTTTTAAGAGAAAGGTCATATTCTGAAAACAAAACCCAGGATCCTAGCAGACTTTAGACAAGTGGATTTTCATTTTCTACACCTGTTCACATATATTTCCCTTCCCCCATCCCCTTTTGTTCACCTCTGCTTGGAAACAGAGAAAGTGAATTAAAGTAGAACATCTTGTACCTATCAAAAGCAAGGACTCCAGGGGACTCATTAGCTGTCTGAGGCTATGCATATCACATGCAGTCCTCTAGCAACGAAACACAGTACATGTTCAATTAATTTGATCAGAGTCCCAGTCTTAAGTATTTTACCCAATATGGCATAGAAGGCTAGGGCTCGTAATTCCTACTGAACATGACATGTACAAACAATACTGCCTATTAGTTGGGCAAATTATGTGACTACACTTTCTATATAGATTTTTCAATGAGAATTTTGTCCAGGCCAATATTCTGAAATACTACTCTAGGTTCCTTTCCTCTAGGTATCGTGGGCTTATGAAAAAGGCCCAGGAACACCATTTGTCACCCTCAAGCACACTGAGCATTACCGTGGCTTTTATTTTGTTCACCACATGTGTAGCATTCTGTTAGAAATCAGCCACCATAGTAAGTTCCCTAGAATATAATATATTATAGAAGGCCCATCTAACATCCAGGCACATTGTGCTTTGTGTTGTACAAGCACAAAATAAGAGACTGATGTGCAGGACAGTGTTACTTTAAGAGTCCACCATGAAAATGAACAGAGGAAGAATCACCATTATGATGCTCAGGGAGCTGAGGAGTAGACATGATAAAAAAAAGTGCCAGCTCTCCTGATCTTATAACAAGTCTCATGATTTAGTAGTTTTGCTTAGAGCCCTGGCTCTTAGAACCCAGTCATATCCCTGCTCCAATGCATGCCTAACTAGTGATGAGAAGAGGAACAGCTTCAG
>NW_005842279.1:90820-101697 GCF_000455745.1 Alligator sinensis
AGAATACTCTGATAATCCTTAATTCAAGGTGCTCCCCTGGCATGCAAAATTTAAATTCACCACTCTTAAGTCAGCTAGGGTGGGGATTTAAAAACAGGGCTCTTGCTTTGCAGATACGCATCTGAAATACCTGGTAGCTGTTGACAAAGGGGGAAGAGGGTCTCCTGGGTTCTTCCCTAAGAAAAGTACCTATGCCAGGTTAGCTCCAACTCCAGTAGTGGAATCATATCTGCAAAACCTCCTCAGCATTCCTACCAGCTACCTGAGGTGGCTTCCTCTTCAGCTTGCTGGTTTCTATGAATCTAATTCTTAAACACCTCACTCCCCCACATCTATTAATTAGGGGCCCTGGGGGCCAAACCTAGGGCTAAGAATTCCAATAGGCCTCTTGCTGCCTAGAAGTTAGGATTTATTGGGCATATCTACACGAGACACTAAATGTGCAGTAGATTAATTTTACTGTGCATTAGTGCATCATGGCAAAAGCCATGCTAATGCAGTAATGCACAATAGAATTAGTCTGATGCACATTAGTGTCACAAGAAACACCTTGCACCAGCGCTACTGCACAGTAGTGCTGGTTACTGCACATTCAGTAGTATCCTTTATAATAGGCATTAAACTGAATATGCAGTAACCACAGAACATTCACGAACATGTAGACATACCCACTGTACCTAAATCCCTTCATGGATGAACCCCAAGATCCACAGAATACAGTTCAAGGGCTGCTGCACAAACATGGCTTAAAGCTCATCCTATCCTCTTAGTCCTGTTGGCAATGCTGGTTCTCTCGTGTTATGTTCAGAGGCTGTCCTGAGTTACTTACAGGTTCAACCAGCCAGTTGAAGTGGAGGAGCAGCAGAGTCTTCACCCACACCCCTTTCCACTGCTCAAACCCCTGCTACACCAGCAGCAGGGAGCATGTGTGTCCTAGGAAACCCTATATTGACTCTGCCCTACTGAGATGTTCCTCTCCAGGCCAAATTACACCATCAAAATGGTGCAAAACTATTGCACCACACTGGAGGAAAGGGCTCGATGCTTGAAACAATCCCCGAACTAGTAGTTTATTCACAGAACATTTTATTAAAGAAGCAAGTGATTAAATCTGTTATTGGTGAATCAGAAGTCCTTTTGATACATGTGGCATGCAGAACTGAGGGACCTCAAATAGCATGCCTTAGCAGAGAAGGTATTATAGTGAGGTAAGTCTGAGTTAAACTATATTCACTGTGTTGAAGAAGAACCCATGAGCAGCATCACTGGCTGTGAGAGAGGGGAGGACTTTGTAGATAAGGCATTGAGTACTCGCTTGGGAGGCCCCTAACCAAGCAGGGGTTTTCATGTGACCTTGGGAAAGTCACATAGTGGCAGAATCTACTTCACCTATTAGGCATCTATGTGGACTTAGGCACCCAAATGCAATTTTATTCCACCTTGCTGAAGTCCTGAAAAATCCATTAATGCATCTACTTTTGTAATACACCATCATCTGTCCCATAAGAATTAATCACAAAAAAGCAGCAAGGAGGACTCACTTACCTTTTGCATTAACTATTTTTCAGAGACTCAAGCAGTGTGCAAAAGAATCACACTTAGAATTGTGCCTAACTGATGGAATAGGATCTGGTCCTGAGTACCAAATTTAAGTGACTAAATTAAAGGGAGTTATTGGGAAGTGTCTAGAGACTGTTGACAAAATCTACATCCATTAGTGCCAAAACACCTTTGAAAACTTTGATCTGTTACCCCCATCGCTCAGTTCCCATCTTCTAAAATCAAGGTGGGAAACTGTATTTCCTTTGTCTGCTTGATATGGAAGCACTCCAAGGCCAAGACTGACTCTTATTGTGTATGTACACAGGGCTTAGCACAATGGAGTCTCTAGCTGCTCCTGCAATATGGAGAATCTCAGAAGGCGGACACACACAGCATTTAGACCAATTTAAATATGGTTTAAACTGCAAGTGGCCAGACATAAAAACCAATTTAGAATGGTTTAAACTTTCTGGACCATTTAAAAATATACCTAGATAATCAAGTGAACCTCATACTAGTTCAGTGCTATATGCAGACACTCAGCTTTCTGTGACTAGTATCTAGTCAATCCTTCAGATATCCCACACTACACAACTCCCCACAGACACATCCCAGCCCCCTCCTGGCTACTTTGGTATACAGCCAGAACTGTCCTGGTCTAAGAGAGAGGAACTGCAGCCACACGGATGCATAGGGAGGCTTCCTGGCCCCACTGTTTCTGTGTGTGCCTGGAGTCCAGTTTGCCATGGCTTTAAAGAGCACTTTCCCTCAAGTCACTCATCAGTTTCCTTCTTGATGTGGCAATTGACATGGGTATGTAGAACCCAGGAAACTATGGGCAATTTTAGGGAAAGTGCTGTTTAAAGCCCCAAAGACCTTGGGCAGACCCCCCGAGCACCCAGCCCCCAGGAACACAGAAGTAGTAGTCCAGGCAGCCCCCCACATATACCTAGCGACCCCCAATTCCAAGTCACAGTTGAATGCACTGACCCCTGATCAGTTGTCATGAGTGGAAATAAATTGATGAGCACCACAGAGACCTTGGGCAGCCCCCCAGCAACTCAGAAGCTGTGGTCCAGGGAATGCCCCCAGCCATCTACCTCCAGTCAGCATAGCACCACACAGAGTTTGGTAAAGTACAGGAACCTTCTTTATCGAACTCAAGTGTAGGAGAGAAAGGAAAACAGAGCATTTCATTTGCATGCAGTTGACATCTTCCTGTTCATTTTCCTTGGTGTTCAGCCAATTGGGGTCTTCCTCTTTTGCTTAGGGAATTGTGGGGAAACTCCAGAGGATCACAACCAGGAGACTCCAGTGCCTAAAGATGACCCTTCTTCTTGGACCCTTGGCAATGTTAAGAGTGGACATCTCTGACCTATGTCAATTGTGGACCATTTCCCAATCAGTGACATTCTGGAAATGGTTCAAGTGGTATGTTGGTCTGCACTCTTGGGGTATGTGCCCCATGTGCTTGGCTTATAGGGTTTTCTTCACCATCTTCTGCAAGGAGAGGCCAAGAGCCTCAATAGTTGCCTTTCACCGTTGCTCTGAAGGATGCAAAGCAGTTGTTATTCCTGTGGTAGCCACTTCTCTGTCAGTGTCTCAGCCATGAGAGGATCTGCTTTGAGAACAGGATGGGAAAGATTCAAAATTCGAGCTTAAATTGAGTATATTGTAAAGGAACAGCAGTAAAAGAGCAAGTGGCTTTCAGCCTAAGTGCAAAATGACTCAAAGCTCTTAGTGAGTCTTTTCAAGGCTACTTTAGAAACCACAGACAAAATTAGGAACAAGTGGAGACAAATTACAAGGTTATTCACCCAGAGAGGCACAGCTGACAGTCAGCACCTCATTGGGATACATGTCAGAAGGGCAAAACCAGCAAGAACTTAGCACAAAGAGAATGCAGAACCATGTGCAAGATGCCTGGACTTCTTATACAAAGCATGGGAAAAGGTGAGCACTTCGCAATGGGGCCCACAAGGAGCTGTAGCAGAAATTGTCCTCTCTCACTTCAGGCAAGTGACCCAGCCACTAAGCTACAGTCCTAACCCACCCCATGACCCACCTCACACTTCGTAGCCAGGGATGGATGCAAGGGTAGGTACAGTGGTGCAGCTGCACCTTCCTTTGATTCCTGCTCCACCCACAGTTTAAAAGAAACTGCCTGGGAGTGGCAGCAGCATTTCTATTCAGGGAGTGCTGAGGAAATCAATTGACTTTATGGCTCATTATAATCTGCCCAATTCCTGCTGATCTCTCTTCCCTGAACAGGTGTTAATGATCCTCTCTCCTTTTTAATGGCCTTGATGTTCCATTAATAAAATTATCGTTTCTTCTGCAATCTTGCTATCTGTTAGCCATTCCTGGTAATATTCCTTTTCTATTTCACAGCCCTTCAGACTGTTTTTTGATCTAGCTAAAACACGTAAACAAGGTATGGTAATATAAAATTAAAACTGTAAATCTTTAACTGGAGAAAAAAGTGTCTTGTGTTATATATGATAGTGAGCCCCATCATCTGCACCCCGCTTTCCAGATTCCTAGACCCACCCATGTTTGTGACACCATGAATCTTGAGTTCTCTCCTCCCTGGACCCCAGGCCTCCTATTTTCTGCAGGAAGGCTATAACCACTAGGCTTATATAGAAGAGCCTCCTCATCCTCCTGGGAGAGAGTTTTATGAGAACATCAGGCCCACACAGTGCAAGAAAGCCCATCCCACTGGACAAAGAATAGCTACCAGGTTGAGTCCCCTCAACCTGTCACCATGGCATCCTTCAAACAGAGGGATGCCAGCCTTCTGAATCCTAGTAGGGCTTTGGGGTAAGCAAGGTACAAGTGGCCCAACCCAGTCAAGATTGAGCTGTTCTGGGCATGTGCAGAAGCACAAGACAAAGTGCCTGGGGAGTCAAAGCACCGATAGAGTGCAGCTCTGCAAGGTTTAGGTAGCATCTGTTTTGGAGCAAGGTTGAATTTGTCCTGCAGTAGAGACTGTCCAAAACATTTATTCTCTTCTTTGAAAGGGCTCCCAGACATAAGATACATGCAGGATTGGCAAGACACCCTCCCAGCAGTCAGCATCTGAGTTAACCCTATTCTCAGCAAGGGTCTTCTCCAGGGTTCCACCAGGAGTCAGGCTTCCTCCTGTTGCACAGACAATAAGAATGCAACACCAGTGCCTTGGAGCCCTTGGGACCCTTGTGTGCCAGGGAATGGCCAGATACATGACAGTCTCATGATCTAAACAGACACAACTAACAGAAGAAGCTTTGCAAAATTCACTATATCGCAAAATCCACTATATCAAGACAGGGCCAAAAGCAGCTTCCCCAATGTTATAAAGAGCATGTACAGCAGAACTGGAACTGAAGACACCGCTCAACAATGCTTAGTCACAGCTCCATCCTTTACTCTGAGCCATGGATCAAACAGACAGCAGGAAAGGTTCCTAGAGTTAAAATGAAGTCCCACCTGCAGAAGCCTTTAGAACATCAAAATGGTTTGTGTTCCCTCCCGCAGAGGGATTAAGTGGTACAATAGGAGAAGCAAATATGTGACTCTGATCAAGCTTGAAAAATGCCTTTTAAAAAAAAGAAAGAGAAAGAATTATCTTGGGGAGTGGATGGAGAGCTTGAAAAGCTCTGTGACTTGGTGGGGGGGTCACTGAAGAAAGATCATCAGAACTGACTTTATGATAAAGCAGGTCTCCGGCATACAGACACTGCCTCTAGTAATGAAACCCAGGGCAGAGGAGGGGAAGGCTGACAGAGACTGTGCCCAGAGCACTGCTTTGACCACACTGTCCAGAGTACAGAATGAGGTCCGAGATGCACCCCATGGTTCTGTAGGTCAGGCAGAGGTGATCCAGTACAGGAAAATATACTGGCTTTGCTTTAGTATGGCAGTCTTGCCCAGGGCACTTTAAAATGGTGAGCTTTTTTTCCCTTCATCTGTTTATTATTATAACTAGGGCAAGGCTAATGCCTCACAAGAACCATGACTTTATTGCCTGCTCTGAGCTAAATCATGGTGTCAGAGGAGTCAGCTGCCCAGCACAACAATCAGCCATAAGAGAAAACAGATATGGTCTAGAAGCAGTTCCCAGTACATGAATGGCAAGGTCAGTTTGTGCTCACCTTGTAGTAGTCTGACTGTTCTGTTCTAGCCTCCTTCCTCCTCAGCCTTCAAACCACCCAATTTAACACAAGGGCATTGTTGCAGGCCTCACATTTTTCACGTGCTGTCGCATCACACCATATCCATCCTTTTCTTACTGCCAGGAAGCCAGTCACCTCCTGAATGAGAGAAGGAAAATATAAAATTAAAAAGGCCAAAGCTCAAGGACAGTACATGTGGCCTCTTGTGCTTTTATGCCTATTAATCACAGCTCTGCTCATCACTTCTGCATTTATTTTAGAATTCACACTATGTTTCTACCCAACTCCACCTCAATATCTATCTCCACCCCCTTCTTTGCCCTTTCCTCTCCTTGGACTCAGATCAAGGCCATTGAAGTCAGTGGAAATACTTTGGAAAGATAATGGAAAGTATTTGGATGGGGCCCATAAGCCTCATACACAGTTACCAGCCCTCGATACCATTAGCCACTTATGCCTACAAAGATTTTCAATCTTTGATGTGCATCGGGCTTCCCTAAGTGAGCTACAGCATTATATTATAGTTCCATTTTTTTCCGTTATTCATCTCACTCCCACCTAGACTACATCCTGCTTTTCCATGGCCATAGATTCATAGATGCTAGGGTTAGAAGGGACCTCAGTAGATCATTGAGTCCAACTTCCTGCCCTGGACAGGAAAGAGAGCTGGGGTCTGACAACTCAAGCCAGGTGCTTGTCCAGTCTCCTCTTAAAGACCCCCAAGGTAGGGGAGAGCACCACCTCCCTTGGAAGCCCATTCCAGATTCTGGCAACCCTTACCGTGAAGAAGTTCTTTCTGATGTCCAACCTAAATCTTCTCTCTATTAGCTTGTGGCCAGTGTTTCTGGTTATTCCAAGGGGTGTTCTGGTAAACAGAGCATCTCCTACTCCCTGCTGCCCTCGCCCCCCCCCGCCCGGCGCTCCCTCTCCTCCGGTGAATTTGCATACTGCCACAAGATCCCCACTCTGCCTTTTCCTGCAGAGGCTGAAAAGGTCCAGGCCCCTCAGCCTTTTCTCATAAGGCCTTCCCTGCAGGCCTCTAACCAAACAAGTGGCCCTCCTCTGGACCCTCTCAAGATTGTCTACATCCTTCTTGAAATGTGGCACCCAGAATTGGATACAGTACTCTAGCTGCAGCCTGACCAGTGCCACATAGAGGGGGAGCATCGCCTCCCTGGACCTGTTCATGATGTACCTACTAATGCATGACAAAGTGCAGTTAGCTCTGCTAATCACTTCACCACATTGACGACTCGCATTCATCTTGGAGTCGACAACGACGCTGAGATCTCTTTCTGCCACTGTGCTGCTGAGAAGGTCATCCCCCAGCCTATAGGTGTGCTGATGATTCCCTCTCCCTAGGTGCAGCACCTTGCACTTGTCATTGTTCAATTGTATCCTATTGTTCTCTGCCTACTTCTCTAACCTGTCCAGGTCTGCCTGGATTCGGTTTCTTCCCATCAGTGCATTTACTTTGCCCCATAGTTTGGTGTCATCTGAAAATTTGGACAGAATGCTTTCCATGCTCATCTACTCTACAAATTATTAGATGCACACAGTTTTTTGCAGGCAGCCATGTTCCATTTTGAGGCCAGTCTGCAAATACAGTTAAGCCACCTCTCTGAATGCCATGGCCCAAATCCAGCTCCACTTGAGCAGAAGCTATCCAGTGCCATTAAACCATGCTATCCAATAGATATTAAACACAAAATACCAAGATGGTAGGAGCTTAGCCCTGAAACCAGGGCCTCTCCCTTCCAGGATGCACTGTCTGTCTCAGTCACATTTCCTCTGGCTGGCTTTCCTTCTGGCCACACTTATCTTCTTTTCTTGGCTACTTATTCCAGGTGTTTGGGGCCATGTCTGGTTTGTGATACTTTGCAGGAAAGCAAGAGATTCAGGTTCAAACCCACTGTGGCTTGGTGAAAGATGTAAAACCTGGGTCTACCACTTCTTGATCATGCACCTTAACCAGTAATCTAGTGAGATAAAACTTTCAGGTATACACTTTCCAAGAGAACTTTCTAAAATCCACATAAGTGTTCCAAAATGCCACTCATGGAGATAAAGTTAACTGCAGTCATCAAAAAGTAAAGTTGGGTTTAGGCCTACAAGTCCTGTAACCAGCACTGTTCCACCGGGGCAACGGGGTGGGATCCCGTGTTAACTGTATCAGGACAAAACAGTCTTCTAGCAACAATCCCATAGGACTGATACCCACTCTGGTCACAATTTTAATTTCTGTTGCCCTAAGATGAGGTTGAGCCAGAGTCCACATGTCCCCGCACTGTCTCTCTCTCTCTTTGCCCTTCATCCCTGCCTCCCCCACCCCCCACCTACAAATAGTCAGCCCCCAGTGTTATCCGGAAGTAATTCCTCTCATCCTGCTCACCCACCTCTCCACGCATTTATACTCACCCACCTATGGTACCTTAGCATTCAGGTACAGCACCATGGACAGCTGCCGGGAACTTCCCAGGCAAGCCTCAGGCTGCAACCCAGTCATGGAAACAAGCATGGGGCTTCCTCAGTCTTGGGATGAAGGGATAGTGCAAGGGGAAGGAGGGAAGAGGGTGGAGGGCAGAGGGAGAGGCTGTCTCCTGTCACACCTGCTTGCTAGGGCTCAAACTCCATCCTACTTTATAAAACACAGTGGAGCACCCTGAGGAAAGAACCCCAGAGGGACAGAGATATGCTTGAGGTCAAAGAGAAGGGACTCCCAGTACACAGACCCCATGAAGAGTTCCAGGAAGTTCAAGACTTGGCCAAACAGGACAGAGACAGATGTCAATGAGAAGGTTGGTGTATCACTGCATGCTTTTTCTAAGCAAACTTTTTCATGGATCCCCAAACTTCCTCCACTTCTCCTTCTCTGAGAGTTGTACTAATTAGAGAAGCACCGCATCTCTTGTATCGGTGTTCCTGCACTTAAAAATGGTAGTGGGGGCACTTGAACTAAAGCTCATTCAACAGGCTTTAGTTCAAACACCCATGCTGCCATTAAGCTCAAGGATGCAGATACACAAAACACAGAAGGTTGCTGCAGCATGGTAATTCCCATGCTCCAGCAGACTCGATTAATCAAGTCTACTCCAACACACTGGAATTCCTGACTACAAGCCAGTCACTACAGTCCATAATTAGCTCAGCAACAGTTACTGCCCTACCCTTTTCCCTGTTACCCAGGATAGCTGACAGCCCACCTGCACAAACTCTCACAACTACAGGCTTTCTGAAGGCATCCTTGCCCAACTTCATACTCCCTGCTGACAGCTGCTGAACAGTCCTGCATCAAGTCTGTCCCAGCTCATCATCCCATAAAGATCTTGATGGAAAATTTTTCAGGAACTCTCACTTCTCTCTTCCAGTTCACTAATCCATGAATTTAAGGATGCCCATCTTATCTGGCTCAATGGTCAAAGCCAAGGTATCCTTGGAGACATCCCTTGCACTCTTGCTGAATACTGGCCTTGACTGGGAGGAAGAAAAAACAGACAAGGAAAAACACATTATCTGGGCATGAAACAGAGATGTAAAGAGCATCCCTGTTTCTTCTCCAGCTCAAAACATGAGGTGCATAGGCTTTATGGAGCTAAACCAAAATACCTCCTAACAGCCACTGCACCATACAAACAGTGCTATCTTTCTCAGACCCCAAACCAATTGACACTGAATCCTTTCTACTCAACCCAGGGAAAGATAAGAATTGCTGGGACTTTGCATATGCAGACCTGTAATTCATGAAGGAACTGTCACCACTCAGCACCTTGATGTTGCATGGCTTGGAATGATTTCAGACATATTTCTCCTGTTATTACTGCTCAATGAAATTTTATTTTGTGACGGGGGTTTTTTTGCTTGAAAAATGGACACACCTCCCAAAACCTGTATCCACCTCTCCAATGTAGAAGTTGTTACTTGTCCAGAACCCACATGCAAGCCAAGTTCTGTAAGGTACACAAGAGAGAGATCTTAAGACCTCCAGGGGTTGAAAAGTGCTTCAAATTCCTCTCACAACTGTCCTGATGTTGGGCTGTTAATGAACAGACCAGTCAGTCTTTCCACTTCTGCCCTCCAACCTACCAGTCACCCCCCCCCACATGCACACACACTGCCTTTGATTCAGAGAGGTTACATAAAGCACAGCAAGCAGAAATGTTCACCCTAATGAGATCCAGCCTAGCCATGAGGCATCTCCAGTACCTTCTCAGGCTGCCAAATGCACAGTCAACAATCACCTAGTAGGTGCTCAGACAGTAACAATGTCTCTCTCCTTGCTGCAGAGCTTGAGAAGGCAAAGAGAACCACCCCCACCCCCCGCCCCCCAAATCATAAGGATTAGTAGTGTAAGGATTTCTTTATACAACATAGGCAGAGGGCAGAGTTTATTTGCACCTTGTAGACTAACTAAATCAGAGCTACATAAACTTTCATAAGCAGTAGATTATTTCATCAGTTTCTATGAAGGAAGAGCAGTGATTAGAATACAATGGGTAGGGAAGAGGGAGGAAAAAGGAGAGGGCATTGCTGGGAGAGGCAAGGTGGGCAGAAGAGACGAAAACCAAGCAGTTCATAGAATTATAAAAAATTAGGGTTGGAAGGGACCACAGGAGGTCATCTAATCCAAACCTTTGTCCAAAGCAGGACCATCTTCAACTATATTAATACAGCCAAGGCTTTATCTAGCCTGGTTTTAAAAACCTCCAAGGATGGAGAGTCCACCACCTCTCTAGGTAACCTGGTTCAGTGCTTTACACGTTCCTAGTAAGCAAGTTTTTCCTAATATCTAATCTAAACCTCCTTTGCTGCAGCTTGAAACCATTGCTCCTTGTTCTGTCATCTGCTACCATTCAGAACAGTCTAGCTCCATCCTATTTTGAACCCCTCTTCAGGTAATTAAAGGTTGCTATCACATCCTCCCTCAGTCTTCTCTCCTCCATAATAAATAAGCCCAGTTCATAGTTTCATAGCTGGTAGGGTCAGAAGGGACCTGAGCATATCATCAAGTCCGACCCCCTGCCATGGCAGGAAAAAGTACTGGGGTCAAACGACCCCAGCAAGGTGTTCGTCTAACCTCCTCTTAAAGACCCCCAGGGTAGGAGCCAGCACCACTTCTCTTGGAAGTTGGTTCCAGATCCTAGCCGCCCTGACAGTGAAGTAGCGCCTCCTGATGTCTAG
>NW_005842279.1:101781-123384 GCF_000455745.1 Alligator sinensis
AACAGCTTCTCCCCATAGGGCCTGCCCTGCTGCCCCCTGATCATGTGGGTGGCCCTCCTCTGAACCCTCTCGATGCTGTCCACATCCCCCCTGAAGTGCGGCGCCCAGAACTGGACACAGTACTCCAACTGCGGCCTGACCAGTGCTGCATAAAGTGGGAGGATCACCTCCTTGGACCTGCTCAAGATGCATCTGTGGATGCATGACAAAGTGTGTTTGGCCTTCCTGACCACGTTCCCACACTGTCGGCCCATGTTCATTTTGGCATCAATAATGACTCCAAGATCCTTTTCTGCCTCTGTGCTGACGAGAAGGGAGTTCTTCAGCCTGTAGGTATGCTGCTGGTTCTTCCTCCCCAGGTGCAGCACCTTGCACTTGTCAGTGTTGAAACCCATCCTGTTCTCATCTGCCCACCCCTATAACCTGTCTAGGTCCAATTGCAGCCTATTCCTCCCTTCTAGCATGCCCACATCCCCACACATCTTAGTGTCATCAGCAAATTTGAATAGAGTGCTTTTTACCCCCTAGTTCCCTCAACCTCTCCTCATAAATCAGGTGCTCCAGATGCCTAAACATTTTTATTTTCCTCTGCTGTACTCTCCAATTTGTCTATATCTTTTCTGTAGTGGGGGGCCCAAAACTGGACACAGTACTCCAGATATGGTCTCCCCAGTGCTGAGTAGAGGGGAAGAATCACTTCCGTTGTTCCGCTGGCAATACTCCTACTAATGCAGATCACTATGCTATTAGCCTTCATGGCAATAAGAGTACACTGTCTGTGTCTACATAAAACACTAGTGCACAGTAGTGTTGCAGGGCACTAACCATGATAAAACACTACTGCACAGTAGCATCAAAAAAAACCCCAACATGCGGGGACTACTACTGGTTATGCAAGTACTAAATAACTGCACAGTCTACAGCTCATGTAGGCTTGGCTCTAATAGCTCACATTCAGCTTACTGTTCACTGTACCTTCAGGTCCTTCTCCACAGAGCTGTTGTTTAGCCAGTCAGTCCCCACCCTGTACTAGTGCATAGGATTGTTCTGTCTTATGCTTCATCTTAGCCAAAAAATTAGCTCAAAGCCAAAAGCTTAGAATCATAGAAAGAAGGACTGGAAGCGACCTATAAGATCATCAAGTCTGGTCCCCTGCCATGGGCAGGAGGTAATTGGGTTCAAAGAAGCTCAACAAGGAATTTGTCCAGCCTCCTCTTAAAGACCACCAGAGATGGCGACTGCACCACCTCTGCTGAAAGTGTGTTCCAGATTCTAGTTACCTGTACAGAAAAGACATTTTTCCTTGTGTCCAGCCAAAACTTTTCCTTGACTAGCTTGTGTCCATTAGTCCATGTCTTCCTAGGGGGTGCTTTTCTGAAAAGTTGTTCATCTAGGTCCTGGAACGTTCTCCCTTGCATATTTGTAGGCAGCTATCAAGTCTCCTCTTGGCCTTCTTTTGCTCAGGCTGAACAGTTCCAGATTCCAAAGTCTCTCCTCATACGGCCTGTCCTGCAGGCCCTTCAGCATGTGGGTGGCCCTTCTCTGCGCCCTTTTGAGTTTGTCGACATCCTTCGTGAAGTGTGGTGCCCAGAAGTGGACGCAGTACTCCAGCTGTGGCCTCACCAATGCCAAATAGAGGGGGAGAAGCACCTCTCTGGATCTGTTGGCGACACATCTGCTGATGCACGCCAGAGTGCTATTTGCTCTGTTGGCAACTTTGTCACACTGGTGGCTCATATTCATCTTCTGGTTGATTGTCACCCTTAGGTCCCTTTCAGATGCAGTGCCAGCCAGTGGGCCACCCCCCATTGTATAGATATGGTGAGGGTTCTTCTTGCCCAGATGAAGGACCCAGCGTGTGTCCCTGCTGACCCTCATCTGGTTTTGTTCAGCCCATAGGACCAGTCTGTCACGGTCGTCTTGAATCCTTGACCTGTACTCTGATTTGCCAGCTTGTCCCCACAGCTTGGTATCATCTGCAAACTTAATTGTTGTGCTTTTCACTCCCTTGTCCAAGTCATGAATAAAGATATTAAAAAGCACAGGCCCAAGCACCGATCCCTGGGGTAGACCACTGGAGACGACCTTCCAGGATGAGGCCACCCCATCAATCAAGATTTATTGGGATCGGCTGCTGAGCCAGTTCCCAAACCACCTCACTGTAGCCTGGTTTAGGCCAGAACTCTCCAACTTAACTGAGAGGATTTCACAGGAAACAGTATCAAAGGCCTTGCGGAAATCTAGGTAGATGACGTCCACCTCTTGTCCCATGTCCAGGTGGTCCAAGTACCTGATCATAAAAGGACACCAGGTTGTTTAGGCATGACCTCCCCTCTACATAGCCATGCTGGTTGCTTCTCAGTACCCCAACAGATATAAGCTTGTGGTTGATGGCCTCCTTGACAATTTTTTCAAAGATTTGCCCCAGGACCAAAGTCAGACTGACCAGTCTGTAGTTGACAGGGTCATCCCTCTGTCTTTTCTTAAAGATGGGTACCTTTCCCTTCTTAAAGCTGGGTACCACATTCACCTTCTTCCAGTCATTAGGGACAACTCCTGAGTTCCACAACCCCTTGAACAGCCTTGCTAAAGGCACCACTATGAGCTCAGCCAGCTCTTTCAGCACTCTCGAGTGAGGGTCATCTGGACCAGCTGACTTGAAAGCATCCAACTGATCTAAAAGTCTCTTCACCTGCCCTGGACTGATTTTATGAGGACCACTGTCATTGCCGTATTCTCTGCACCCCTAGTCTGGCAACCAGTTCTCGCCTGATTTCAGGAGTACTGATGCAAAGTAATTGTTGAGGAGCATTGCCTTTTCATGGGGGTCAGCTGTGGGCTTCCCCTCCATCTTCCATAGGGATGCCACAGTGGAGATTGATTGTTTTCTTGCTCCCTATGTACCTATAGAAGGATTTTTTGTTGTCTTTCATTTCAGTCACCTGCTTGACTTCCATGGATGCCTAGGCTTTCCTTGTCTCATGTCTGCAGATCCTGGCTGTATAAGTATACTCTTCTCTGGATCCTGAACCATTTTTCCATTGGGTATACGCTTCTTTTTTCTTTTTGAGAAGTTCCTTGATATTGCTGTTGAGCCACATGGGTCTCTTGGCCCCCTCTCTCTTTTTGATCACGTAGATTTTTGAACGATAAGAATAGTCTCAATGAGGAAGCACCATCCTTCTTCAGATCCCAAGTTATCCAGATGCTGGTTGTGAAGGGCCTTTCCAACTTGACTCCTGAGTTTACCAATGTCCGTCTGGCTAAAGTGACTTTTGTTCTGCTTGTTATTTTCCACATACTTCATTTGGCTAAACCCCACCAGAGTCAACAGGATTTCAAGCCATAGTGACCCCCACAGCTCAGCACTGCTCACTATATGTCCTACAAATGACCCAAGTGCTAATTTTCCCCCATTCATGAATGAAACCAAGTGTCCTTTGGAGTCCTAGGATGCTCCAGAAATGTATATGTAGATGAGGTGCAGGACAACCTGCTCTGACTTCACCTCATGGAGAGTAGGGCCACACTACTCATATATGATAGGCTGAGGGGGGTAACAGAAGGATTCTGGGTGAACTGCTTGGGGCCCCATTTTGTGATGTTTGCCAGTCATTTAAGGCTGGTGAAGAAACAGAAATCATTAGAAATGGGAAAGAAAGTTGCAGCTCAGCTGTGGGAGTGAAGAGGAAAGTCAGAGTGTATGCAATGTAGTTGCTTACCGTGACCTGAGAGAGTCAGTAGTGAGGAGCACTGCACTAAATGGACTTCGCTATATATTTTATTCAGCTGGCCTTCACTCATATATCTTTGTGGTGGGTTCCCATCAGCATGTTTGTTCAATGGGGGTTATGTGTTTTATACTCATGCTTGGTGTGTGTTGCATTTAATAAACTTCCTAATTGATTTCCACTGTTAAGCATGTGCTGGTTTTGTCAGCAGTTTACCGATAAATGGTCTATTTAGTGAGTTTTCTTTATATGCTATTATAAAATGAGGGCCTTTTTTCCTAATGCCAACTAGGAAAAAATCTCAACTTGTATTTGAGTAAACATAGTAGCTAATTTTTTTACTACAATAGCATGCGACTCCATGTACAGCCACAGATTGCAGCCCAACAGAACTACTGATGACCCACCAACAAAACACTTGGATCTAAGCCATCCAACAAACCAAGACATCTAGTTCTCTAGAAAACAAGCTACTTCATCTCTACAGACTTTCAAACTAAACAATCCTGTGTATGTTTAAAACTATGGAACCAAGCCACAGTGGGTGCCTCTAAAGGTCCTTAAATCTATGGAACCAATATAACACAAGGCCAAGACTCCAGATGGCAAGACACTTCACAGACATGTTGAACAGATGTGAGGTCAAGTTCTAGAGGATGTGCCATCTCCTGACCCAGGAGATAATGTACTGCCAACAGGACTGGTTCTTACTAGCCAATCAGCTGTTGTTTCAGATCCATCAAACCCTCCAGCTGCCAGAGCAACTCAGAACAAGCCAAAAGAGCTGACTGCCATCTCTGATGAGATGATTCCAACCCTCGAATCAGACCATCTGAGGCAAGTCGCCATCTGGCCCAAGTACTTAAAGGGCTGCATTATCTAAAGGAGGAGGTTGTATTTACTGAGTGCTATGTATGTATGTGTGATGTACACTTCTGCCAGTAGGTCAGGCTATTCCATGTTGTGTTTGTCTCGTGCTGCTGCCTGCTGTTATGCTTGAAATACCTTTGCTTGCACCCCATCACATGTACAATAAAGATGGAAAGAGAGTTGCCCCTGTTGTTCCTTATCTGATCTCACTGGGAAAAACAAACCCCTGCATGCAGTGCACAAAAGGTGCCTTCTCTCTTCAGTCTCCTGTGCTCCTCCTGTGCCCAGGGAAACTCCCAAAGACCCTTCCCACTGGAAGTTCCCTTCTAAAACTTCCCCAACCTTGAGCTGCAACCTTCTTTTCCCCAGTTCTGGGAGAGGTAGGTTTCCATTTTAACCCGAGTGGCTGACCTAGTAAAGGGTGTACTTATTATATGGGAGGGGGAGGAAGAGCAACATTGTGAGAGGTGTCTTGTCTATGGCTTCAGCCTAGCTTGGATGTGAATCCCCCTCTTATTTCCTACATCTTGCTCAGGATCCTGATTCTGGTCCATCAGGATAACAATCACTCACACTGCACCAAACAGACGGCCCACCAACACACTCAGAGGGTTATTAGCCTTCAGAACAGCATCACCACATGCTTCTCCACCATCAAAGCTACTGTTCTTTGACAGTATAGAACTGGAGGGCTGGAGCCAGGCTAGCTCACAGCTCTTAGGATATGGCTGCTGCCTCCAAACATTCTGCAGTTACTGATAATTGTCCCAGGTTAGTGGCATGATCCATTCCTATCACTCTGTTTTAGAGACCCAAAAGCACCATCTTTCCATGGGAAGCCAGCCAAGAAACTCCTGCAACAGTTGACAACCTTCATCAGCTGTCAATAGAATCCTTTCCTGCTCAGTATTTTTATTTTCACTGCTGTACAACCAGTAACTGGTTATCAATGAAGTTCCACAAATCCAGAAGAATCTGCATCAGGCAGCTCCACCGATCCTTTCAGGAGCTATAGTCCTGCTACCAAGATAATGGAGAGCTTGACTGTGGTTGCAAAGAAGAGCAGAGTCTGGGACGTGATGGAGGAAGCTTGGGAATTTTAAAAAAGTGGGGGGGTAATATTATGGGATGTAATACGGGGAATTGTAGGAATATGACTCCATGCTTCCACCTTGTCTTGAAAGGAGTGTCCATATCCAACAATGTCCAATGAAGCAATGCACTACTGGAGATCAGGACAGGAGACACCTGCCCACAGGGCACAGCATCACTTACCCATATGTGCTCATGCTGAGAGAACACTGGCCATAGCAGCTGTCGCTGCCGGGCACTGCAGTGGGGGGGGTCGGGACCTTAGAAGCCGTTAGGTGGGTACTTGTGATGCATGGAGTGGAATTAATTAGGCGGACGCTTATCGGTTGTAAAGCAAGATTATTTACTCACGCCGTCAAGGTGGTGAAAGACGGAGGTCAGAGATACTTGGTTAGTTACAGCTTAGAGTTCGTAGGTCGGTCTGCATAAGTGGTTGGATAGAAATGGTCGGGCAGAAAAATGGTCGGGCCGGCTGTAAGTCATCGATTTACGTCTGAGATTGGGTCAAGACGCGGGGGGGCACTGACAAGTGATCAAATTGTCAGTTTACTCTGATGCCTATGTCAGAGGTCTCCAGGTGTATATGGAGTCGCTCTCCCCCCGACTTCACGGAAGTGAAAACGGGTTTTATTTGTATAATAGCCAATTGCTTTTCGCCACGTCATAAATTTAGTTAGAATCGCCAATTATCTAGCGGTCTTCGCTAGGGTTCTCTCTCACAGGGCTACTCCCTGTTTTCTTTGACCAATTATAATGATTTATGTAAAGCACAGAAGGCTAAGTTTTATCTCTGTAGTGGCGCAGCAATAAATTTCTTTTTGACATGCGCAGCAAAAAAAAGCTGTTACTATCATCTTGTTAGTTAACCCTTAGTTAACCTAGTGCAAAATAAAACTGCTTTGAATGGTTTTACTTGCTTGTGACATGGGCACTACTTATTTTGGGTTGTGACAGCAGCAAACTGGGCAGCAGCCTAAGGAAACTGAGGTGTTGGTGAAGATGCATGAGCCCTACCAATAAGACTTGCTCATATAGATGTGGCCTGTCTTAGATACCATCTAATGGATATATTAACTTTTGGCTAATGTCTTCTGTCACCTATGGCCATCATTGACAATGCAGTTCTGCTCAAATAGTAGGAGGTTTAGAGGTGAGTATATTACATCTTAACAACCCCTTTCAGAGAGATAAAACTCAGGCCCTGGCCAAGGTGATCATTAAAGATCCACCAGCACATTTTGCAAGGGAAAAGGCATGAGCCTCCTCTCTTGGACCAGCTCCAAACTGAGTCGTGCTCTGCACTCACCTTAAATTCTCTCTGACAAGCTATATGCTGACTTTACTGTCAAGTATAGCCGTGTTAAATGCTGCTGTTAAATGACAGTCTCATTCTACCCAAGAAAATCAAAGACTATGCTTTGGATGAAAGGATTCAGAAAGAGAGAGAGAGAGAGATGGAGAGATCCAAACACAGTTTTAAACATTTCCAAATGAAAATAGTGCTCTACACGGCCTATACATTATCTAAACAGAACACAGAGCCACCAAATATTGCTCCATGTGTCTGAGTTCCCTGACAGATATTCTGGAACCAGAAGCAATCTATTTAGAATCAGAAGGGATGTAGAGCAGCCATCTAGTGTGGTGTTTCAGGCAGGCTAATTAATTCTGTTGAGAGATAGCACTAATGAGCCCTGGTGGTGTAGCAAATCATTTCATTCTGACACTGCCTGATGCAGCAGGGATATGCAGGAAGGGAGAATTAATACCCCCTGCTCCCATATCTGCCCTGTGGCACACTCCCAGAAGCTTTATCGCCCAGTAGTCAAGAACCCCTGCTGCAGTGAATGGTGGTGAGGTACCTCTTGTATGGCTTGTAAAGATTCAGGGACGATATCCCAATTCAGGACAAAAGTCACATTTCAGGGCTTCATAGAATCCTAGAGAAGTAGGACCTGAAGGGACCTCCAGAGGTCATCCAGTCCAATCCCCCACCAAAGGTGGGATCATTCCTCTCCAAACCATCCTGTACCAATCCATTGTCTAACCCATTACAGAAGCTACACAGTCAATCCTGACACAACCACAAGGTATTACACCCTAACATGCCACCAGGAACACAGGAGGACAATGGTGGCCAATATCCTGCAGCCACGAGCACTGTTAAAATACTTTGAGACATCCAAGAAAGAAGGCTACACCTCCTGCTACAGAGGAAGGCAGAAATCTCCAGTGTACCAATCTAATCATGGGGTAAAATTCCTTCCTGACCCTAAATATGGTGATTGGTCACATCCTGAGTGGAGGGGCAAGACCCTCTCACTAGGAATTGCCAAGTTAAAATCTCAAGAGGAGCACTGGCACACCCCAGTCAAAATCCCCAGACAGAAGGAGCCACCAGAATGCAGCCCTAACATTTGGAATTGCCCTAGACAATTCAGTATGGTCATCTGCCTTATGAAAGGCAAATGAGATACCCAAGGCTATCAAAGTTATTGGCACAGTTATAATATGGTCAGCAGCCTTAAGGCTCCAGATGGGGAGAGAAGGGCTGTGCCCTAGACACTGCACTAATACTGCCCATTACTGCCAGTGGGGCAGTAAGGCAACTGAAAGAGGTGTGCAGTGAGTGGAATCTACTTCACTTGTTGTGATACTGTCCTTGCTCTTGCAAGAGAAGTAATGTGTACCTTCTTCAAGGCAGAACTAAGTTCTTATCCCCAAACAGCAAGGTGGCAGAACAAGACAGCTTCTTCTATGATAGCCCGATACACAAGTATAATACCAAGGGCAGAAATGCACATACTCTGCTGTAGTTTAGATCCATTTTATATACCAGAAAACAGGCAGCTATCCCAAAGTAGCTTATGCACTAGGGGTGTGTACAGAAGTGCTCTGTGCATGTTTTACAGCACTATAATTTAGAGCACTTTTTACAGCGTTACAAAGCTCTTACATATGACAGAAGTGCAGGGCCGGGGGGGGGGGGGTCTGTGCCTCCCTGCACTTTCCAGGCTAGGCGGCAGAGGCCACTCCACAGCCTCTTGGGTCTTCTCCACCACTCAGAAATCTGACCAGTGTACAGGAGTTATTTAAAGCACTGTAGGTTGCTAAAATGCTATAAAATACAGCGCTTCAACTGTAATACCTCATTTAACAAGGGTTGACATAAAGCCCTGTACCCATTTTTAACGTGCGGTAAAGCCATGCACTTCTGTTAAACCACAGCAATAAAGTGCTTTATGCAATGTCTGTACACACCCCTAGATGACTCTTATCGCCCTTCATCACTAGCCATCATTTGGGCAAGTATTTTCCAGTTTGCCTTTAACATATGGCTACCACAGGATAAATTCAGACAAAACCTAAACAGACATACTTTATAGCAGAAGAGATTTTTCCTGATACTTTTAGGGATACTGCCCCACCAGACTGGGTAAACTCACCTCAGCTCAAAGTGTTGTGCTGTCTGTCTGCTATATTTTACCAGTGTAAATATTTTGTCTGTCCAAGCCCTAAGCTTCATGCCCCAACATTGTATTTAATAGATTCAAGCCCCAACATGATACTGAATAGATACTTAATGACCTCTCTCTCACTTTGCACCCCTGTCAATTACCAAGGTCTTATCCTGTCTCTTGCCCATTGGTTTCTAGTTTCTTTCTACTTATTGAACCTATGCATCTATCCCTCCACAATCTTGATTTTTACCAGCTGACCTGCACTCTGTGCCTTCTCCTGGCATAATCTGGGGAAACCATCTCCCTTTATAGCAAGCCCATGTTGCTTGACTGAGCCTACCACGGGTGTGTGTGTGGGGGTGGTGGGGAGGATGGGGGAGAGTGGTTCCTATGATGCACAGTACTGTTTCGGCTTCCTGGTTGGAAACCTGTCATTGGTGATCCCTCATGGTTGAGGATGATCACTCCCACAGATCAAGTAAAGGGTTTTAAATGAGTCTGTTGATGGCTAAGAAGGTCAGTCCTAGAAACCTGCAACCAGGAGAACGACGAGTGACAAATTCCCAAATGCGCCTTTCCATAGGCAAGAGTCTATAGCAGGGGTGGGCAACATACAGCCCGCGAGCTGAATCCAGCCCACCAAGGGATTTTGTCTGTCTTGCAGCAGGTCATTTGGTTTCCTGGCAGTTCCAGTAGTGGCAGTGGTGGCTCCTTTGAGCTTCTGCTGAACTCACCCCTGCTGCCCAGGCACCCCGACCCACCACCAGGGGAGGGACCCGCTCAAACAGGGTGCTTGGCCAGGTAGCTGGGATGGGGCGATTAGCCAGCAAGGAATGAGATGGACAGATGGGGATGGGGAGACCCCAGGGTCTTGAGGCAGTGACAGCACAGGGCCAGGGCTGAGGCAGGGACCTGGGGGAAGAGCCACGATTCACTGCCCACACACCCCTGTGACAGACACCAGTTCTTTTGGTAGGGGTGTGCAGGGAGCAGATCACAGGTCTTCCTCAGCCCTGGCCCTATGCTGTCACTGCCCTGAGATCCCAAACCCAGACTCAGATGCATGTCCCCACTTGGCCACAGCCACATTGCATCTGCCCAGCCATGCACCCTGCCAGCACAGCTCCCAGCCGGTCACCATGAAGACCCCAGGATCACAGAGCAGTGACAAAACAGGGCCAAAGTCGGGGCCGGGGCAGAGCCGGATTGCAGCACTACCACATCTCCAGTCCTGCACTGTGACTGCCCCATGACCCCACCCCATGATCCCAGCCTCACCCACTCATCCCACTCCCTAACACTGCTCCCCGCCCACCCACGGCCACATCCACATCCACATCCACATCCCCAACCCCATCCCACATAGGGAGTTTTAGTGAACTGTGATGTAGGGAAGAGGGGAGTGGTGCAGGGTGCTGACCCAGCCTGTGACAGCTCAGCCAAACTCCCTATGTGGCCCACAGGCCCAAATAATTTCCCATCCCTGGTCTATAGGAAATTCCACGGCTATACTCCTTTATCCATGAACAGCAACAAGGTACTGTGGAGATGGCTGAACTGAAAAGCAGCTCAGACCCTGAATGCAGCCATTACCACTAATTACACTTATTAACACGGTAACACAGAAAAAGCCAAGTCATAGATCAGGGCCTGCATGTACTATACAGTATTGGACTAAAAGAAAAATGCTGCTTCCCAAAGCCCGCAGGATGTTAACTGGTTCTGCTCTGTTGCACTCAGAGAGCTCAGTATTTGCCTAGTGCAGAAATTCACTCTGCCTACCCATTTTCTTTTTCTACCATTGTGAGTCATCAATGTGATTTATCTGCTCTATTCAGGACTGGTGAGGCCTTACCTGGAATACTGTGTCCAGTTCTGGGCACTACATTTCAAGAAAGACGTGAAGAAATTAGAAAGAGTACAGCAGAGACCAACAAAAAATTATTAGTCTAGGAAACATGATGTATGAGGAAAGTTTGGATTATTTAGTCTGGGAAGACTGAGTGGGTATTTGATAACAGTCTTCAAATACTTGAAGGGTGGTTATAAAGAGGATGGATATAGACTATTCTTTTTGGCTCCAGGGAACAGGACAAGAAATAACAATAAGGGAAATTTAGGTTGGATACTCAGAACTTTCTCACTAAGCACTAGACCAGCTTGTTTAGAGAGTTTGTGGTGGAATCTCCATCCTTGGACATTTTTAAGAGCAGGTTATGATGTAGACAGGGGTGATCCTGGAATAGTGTAGACAGGGATGATCCTGCCTTGAGTTGGGGTTTGGAATAAATGATCTCCTGAGTACCCTTCCTCTTGCTTTTCTCTGATTTTATGATTCTTTGTCTGATTCTAGAGTGTTTGCACTAAAGCCCTCTTTGGACTGGGGCATGTTTTTCATGCTGTAGCTATACTTGGTAACATTTCCATTAGAAGCATTGCTCCACCATAAGACAGATGCGTCTTAGTCCAGGACAGCAAAACACCATGCAAAACTCCCTGTTCTAGAGGATAGTGCAATACAAAAATAGCTGAATTCATAGATTTTCAGGACTTAAAAATAGATTAATGGATTTTTAGGACTTGAGAGCAGAATAGAATTGCACTTAAATGTCTAAGTCCACTTAGACACCTAATAGGTGGAATAGAATCTGGCCTTTAGTATGTCTGCCTTAGGAGAGAAGCTGACATGACCATGTCAGTGTAGTTACAACAGTACAAATTCCCCTTATCTAGAGACAAACCTGCTGGTCTCAATTCATCCCCTCTGCTTTCAGGCTTCTGTCTCCATCTCCTTCCTCTGCTAAGCATTTTCTTTTCCCCTTGATCTGTAGCACTTCACTTTCATTCCCCAAGCTCTCTCTGCCCTCTGTATCTCCATTTCCACTCCCTGCTTGTTCCTTTAGCTTTGGGAGACCCTCCCTCCCCCTTTCCCCACATCAGATCAGCGCTCTTACTCCTAATCAGCATCCTCCTTCTTGATGCTGGCGTCCACCCTCATGTTTAAGTGACACATCCCCATTTCTTTAATCATCAGATACCAGATACCAGCTATTAAAATCCATCAGATACCAAATAAATCTAGGTAATGAGACAAAGCTGTCACAGGATGGAGAATCAATGTCACACTGCTTTAGAAGCAAAGCCTATTTACAATTACATTAGCCATGGTATCATATCTGGGCCAACTCTTTCGCAGTTTGTAATGCAAAGTACTGTCCTACAGGTATGCCATACATCAAAGGCCAGTTCTGGAGCATTTGATGAAAGTAGAACCAAGTACACCATTATTTATAAAATACTGGCTACAGAAATAAGTGATAATTATAATTACAGTTACTTGGTACCGAGTATAGAAAAAATCCATCTCCAGCACCAGCTGAGTGCATGAAGTGAGGAATACAAGGACTTGCATTTTAGAAACACTCTTTTCTAAACCCCTGTGTTGTTCTTGTTCTGGTCCCACCACAGACCACCAGAGTTATAGCACTGGTTTCAATGGCATTCAAGCCAGGCCTGGTAGAAATCCTATTGCTTACATTTTCGGAGAACAGCCTATAAGAAATTTTTAAATGGTGTAAATCAGTATATCCCCCACTCACTGAAATCCATGGACTAGACCCTCTGCTGATGTAGATCACTCTAGGGCCACTGAAATCAATTACTCTATTATGTAAATTTACCCAAGCTGAGCCTGGCCTGCACGTGCCTTGCTGGGTGGCATACCTGGAAGCCTCACAGGTCTTGTGGGGACTTATACCTGAACTCCTGTTATCCCTGGTACTAGTTGATCACCCAGCAGCTTGCATTGGCTTACCACAGCAGATGCCCATCTAGAATCTCTCTAACTATTTGTTTCTGGTTCTGGTTCTGCCTCAGTCACAGAACAAACCTTTGTGTGCACAGGCTCAGCCAACTCATATATGGGTCCCTGGATTTTAAAAACGGTCCATTTTTGTACCAGTGCCCATAACAGAGGCCTCTGGACAGCACGGCAATACAAATGGTTTCCTGAGCACATTTTCCTCTAGGATCGTGCTTCCCTTTCAGAGCCCTCCTCCTCCACCGGCTCCTGTCCATTATCATCTCTTCTGTTGTGACTTGCTCTCTGGTCATGCTGCGTATACTTGCACTATGTCTGCTTGGGTCTCCCCACTCTTTCTCCTGCCCCCCAGCTGTCATAGATTCTCACCACTGTGATACAAATAAGTAGTAAAACCTGGGTGATGTATTAACCGGCTGGGCTGCATGAAGCTGACCCACCTCTTCTTGGTGCAGGGCTCTGAGCTGGCATTGAAGCACCTTGATTCAGGGGGAATCTGAAGGCCGGTTTCAGTCACAGTGCTTAGAGGACCTTGGTTCCACAGAGCAGTGGTAGTAGCTGAAGAAAGCCAGAGGCAGTAGAAATCTACTCATGCCCTTGTTCCTGGCCGCTTCTTGTAGCCCATGCAAAATTATTCCCCTCTTCCCCCCACTCAGGAATACATCTAGCAGGTGCATCTTCCAGAGTACTGCAAAAGGGCTGCACCAGACCCATTTGTATTTCAGCTGTACCATGTCATATAAACCCCCTGTCCTTTACTCAACCCACTAAAGGATCATGGGATTTCCAAGGAGCAGTGATGTCACTGTCCAGTGCATGATGAGGCCTGACACAGGAAAGACAGAGGTTGAAACACCAATGTTTAAGCCAGGCATGCTTAAGCTCAGTTCTCTCTGGGACACCCCTCATTCCTTTGCTCTGCTATGCATCCAGCATGTGAAAATACACTCAGCTCATCTTGTTTAAATCTTTGCAGGTCACTTTTAAGCTTAAGTTTTTAGAGCTGGCCATTTATTTTCAAAATTGCTGGAGAAATTACAACAGCACTTACCAGATGGTTTGCAAAACGGGCTGAGCAAAATGAAACCGTCTTATTGGCTATTTGCCATGCTATTACAGGAATCTAACAGCCTGGGTCAGGAGTCATTTGCCACTTCAAAGCGCAAAGGCGATTAATAGTATTGCAATGGGTAGCAATGGTATGTGCGCCAAACGTGGCTGGTGCTTACATGGAATAAACATTATCAAAAAGGGGAATTAGAGCCTCAGATCCCAATGCAAGCAAACTCCCATCGACTAGCAGCTGAGGCAAGTAGGACTTCTCACATTCTCATCCCATCTCTTCTCGTGACCTAAGGCAAACGTAGCTGGGCTGGATTTTCTAGTCCCTCCCTACCCCCTACAAGATTGGTAACGATCATCTTAGTGTCACAGAGGGAAACCAAGACAGAGAGGGACAAGAAGTCAGACCCCATACGGTCCCCTGGCCCAGCTATTTATTAGGAGGTGCATTTTGCTCCCATGCTCATGTTTGCCTTCTTTGCACAGAATACCCCCATGGAGTAGGAGGGCAGGGGGCTGAGGCTGGGAGACAACTCTGGCCCATTCCTGATCAGCCTGTAGAGTGGGGCTGGTGCAGGGGGGTGGGCATAGAGAGCCATATGCTTCTGTGGGCGTAGCCAAGTTTGGGGGCCAAAATATGGTCCTAGGTGCTGCATAGGTTGTCAGGACTAGGAACTGACTGCACCGCTCTAGATTCCAAGAAATAAAGCCCCCCGGTGTGGTTCTGAGGGCGCAGTGATTAGCATGGCTGAGAAGCAGAACGAATCAGATGGGGCACGGTGCTGCTGGAACATGGCTCTATGGCTTCCCACTCCAGCTACCTCCTGAACGGGAAACAATATACTGCGTTACTCCCAGTAACTGCTGATACTGTATACTGCTTACATTTTAAAATCAAATATTTCTTCTACAAAATGGCCTTGTATGTTCCACAGAGGTTGCATCCTCATAAACATTTCTTTATTGGATTATTTGGGGTTTTTTTCTTAATATCATAGTGAGAAAATCTGGGTGCATCTTAAATTCAACGGCATCTTATATATGTGATGGGACGCAGTAGTGTAATGGGAGGCTATAATGGAATCGGAGAGGAAAAGGGAATCTGTACCTTTAACAAAGCAAGTGCTGGCTTGGCCATGTCTGTTCCTGGTCACTTAACCCCTGCCACAGGCTGAGGGGGTCAGTTGCCTCTGGGCAGTCTTGAAGAAGGGGCCTGACCTTGGGAGAGGAGCCTGGACTGGAGCTGGGAAGCCCCAAGCCTGGGCCTAATGCTTGAGCCTTTGAGAAGAACTGAGAGGGATGCTGACAGGTGCAGGGGGCAGCAAGGGTCCATGTTGTACAGTATGGGTCCTGAGGAGGACTGATGGCAGCTGGTTCTGGGGAGGGTGGGATACTTTATTTGAGATGGTGGGTTGATTTTTGTGCTCCAGAGTTTGACTTGGACAGAGCTTTTGAGTAGAAGTAAGGCCCTGACTGGCTAGACCAATTGGGGGCCAATCTTTTTGGCAGATGTGCCACAAATTAGCCCTGCAACCTCTCTGCACTCCGATTCCTTTTTCTTACCCAAACTGCTGCTCTGCTGTCTGCTCGCTGCCCTATTTGTCACAGTGCTGCCTGTCCCTTCCCCAACATGTTGCATGGCACACACTGAGGCTGCCTGTGCCTCTTGTGGCACCTGTGCCCCAAGCTGGCCACCCCTGTCAGGCATGAGATGGCTGTGAGGGGAGTAGGGGGGCTGCAGTGGGAGACTCGGTTCTAACTGGAGGGTGCATTTGGAAAAGGCTGAGACTGGACTACTGGGGTTATGGGCAGCAGCAGGTTATGTACCTGAGAGCAGGCTGTGGGTATAGTGAGCATGGACTGGTGTAGGCATGTGAAAGGTTAAATGATTAATCATTCAACTGATAAGTGCAGCAATAACCAGTTAGCTTACCGGTAATCCTTTAGCTCCAGGCAGGCACAGTCTGGCAGGGAAGGGATGCTGCCCAGTGCCCCAGCAGAAATCAGAAGACAGCAGGGCAGGTGGGAGGGAGGGAAGGGAAGAGGAGTGAGGAGGAGAGGAGGAAGAGCGAGGGGGGCTAGTACCCATAACCTAAGAGGAAAACAGCCAGCAGCCTAATGACCAGGGATCTGTTTTTTTCTGTTAAAGTATCCAATATTCTCTTTTTTTAAAAATCAAAATTTTCTGATTAAAAAACTCCAAATTCACGTTTTTCCACAATTAAAATGAAACACCATTATACAGATAGATATCAATCTAACACAATGATTTATTGATATATTTACAGTTTTCAAGCAAGTCGGAGGCCCACCAGTACCCCAGTACCTCAATCATTATAATAAAATCAATTGTAACTATATATATATTTTTGGCACTTGATTTTGGATTTTTTTATCATGGAAAATCAGAGCTCCCCCTGCCCCCTTCACTTACCAGGATGTGGGTCCAGCTACAGCTGTCCCCCCAGCTGCTTTGTGGTGCTGAGCATCCCTGTTATTCTGGTGTCCTGCCCATGACATTGCCCTTCACTCCTGACCCACAGTCCCCTGCCCGCAGGCCCCAGCCTCCCAAGTACGTGGGGCAGGGGGTGTGTGGGCATAAGTGATGCCATAGGCAACATATTGGGAGGGTATGGGGAGTCAAATGCCACCCCAGATCTCTGCACCCACAACAAGACATGGAGATGCAGCCTGGCTGGACTGGCACTGGGCAAGAGCCACCTCCAGTGGCCTAGTGGGTGGGACCCGGTGCAGACAGGACTGCTGCGCCGCTATGGCTGCCAAGATAAGGCACCCCCTGCCTGCCCAGCAGCAGCAAGGGGGCATAGCTCTGCACCGCTGCAGTCACTGCCAGGAGCCCCACACCAACCACACTACAATGGTCACCAAGGTAAGGTGCAGCAGCAGCATGGAGTTGTGCCTCCCTGTTGCTGCTGGGTAGGCACAGGGCACCTCACCTTGGCGGCCATGGTGGCACAGCACTCCCAACAGCAGCGGCAGCACCAAGCCTCCCTGCCCTGCTTCACCTTCCTACACCAGGTCCCACTCACTGGGCCACGGGGGCAGCTCCTGCCTGGTGCCTCTCCAGCCAGGCTGCAGCTCTGTGCCCTCCTGAGGGTGCAGAAAACTGGGAGGGGTCATGTGCCCCCGTACCCCCCGACACATTGCTTATTCCTCCCCTTGGCTCCACCACACATCACCTATGCCCCTTCCCATAAACTTACCTGCAGGGAGTTGCAGGAGCTGCACTCCACCATGCTGCCTGGCTGCATTACTAACCATGTGCATGTGTGCACAGGCACACAGCCCTTGCCTCTGATTGCCCTCCTCCCACTCCCCACATCCTCAGGCAGCCCCTTGCAGGTTGGAACTCTGCCAGCCTGCAAGGTCCACATTTTTGTGCAGGAAATGGAAAACCCAGATCCCTGCTAAGGACTCATCAATTAAGCAATTAGCTGCTCGGTCATAGATGCTCCCTCCCTTCCAGCACAGGGCTTGACCTGGGCTGTGTTGTCTGCCTAGGCTTGCCTCATCTCCGCGCCTCTCAAAGGCTTCCCAGCAGCAGCTGTGTCAGAGCCACTGTGCTATCAGCTAATCAGTTAACTGATGTAGTTAGAGGAGGCTAAACGAATATGTTTTAAAACTATATTTACATCCCTAAGCTATTGGTAGAGTGGGCTGGGAGCCTGTAGAGTGGCCTAATGAGCCAAAGGTGGAGTATTGCTGGCAGGAGCCCTGAGAAAATTGTGAAGCTGAACTGTTGCTGTAGTAACAGAAACCAAATAGTTTAGCTTTATACCCTGAGAGCAGACAGTGTGCATACTGAATCAATGGCCCAAAGAAAGGACTCTCGTAGGAGAGCAGGCCCTATGACATGAGAAAGCAAGGGACCGGAGTAGATGCCTCCCACCCTAAACTGAGGGCTTTTACCAGTTAATAACATCAAAGACATGGCAGAAAAGATGCTAGGCAATTGGATCATCAGTGAAGCAGGCAAACAGAGTCTGTGACAGGCAGTGGTGACCCTAGGGAGAAAAGCTGAACCCAAGGGTCCCACTGCTATCACAGCAGCCCCCCAGGACCAAGCAGCACTGTGGTACGGCCACCCAGCAGGATGCTGTCTAGCCCCAAGCCACCAAGCAGCAGGATTGGAACCCAGGTTTCCCACATGCCAGGCCTGTGCCAGCCAAGGCAGCCTCTTAGCAAAGTCACACAGTTTCTGCATGCCCCATCTATGGAAAGTGTTAGTGCTTAGCTCTTTGAGAACTACTGTGAGGAGAGTGGGTGAGAATGTCTATGTTCAAGGGAGGTGACAGCCCTGTTAACAAATGTGCTTTACACAGCTTGAGCTCCAGCTTTTTGTCTTTTATCAGGACCAACAGCAGGCCTGGACTTCTGTGCAGTGACTGAATGCTGCAAATACATTTATTATTAAATGAACAAGGGTTGCATGCTTAACTTTATAATTGTTATACCTTGAGTTTGGTGTGAACTTAGAAATAACTACAGTTATTTTAATTATTTTCCCCACGACCACCTCCTTACTGTTCAAACTTTACAAACAGGCTTATACCCACTCAGCAAAATGCCCCACTGCCCAAACTATTTCATCCCAACACTAATAGGTAATGTTTTTTTTTTCCCAAAAAGGCCTTAAAAAAAATTAATTTTTAAAAAAAAAAAGTTAAAAAAAAAAAAAAAAAAAACACAAATCACTAAAAATCAAACATCTATTATAACATATTTTAATTTTATTTCAAAAAATAATTTTGTCCTGATTTATGGGGTTTTTTTAGTGTATATAAAGGTGATTGCATAATAGCTCAAAGAAAAATCTTAATCTTGTATATTGTGCAGGGTGGGGGAGGTAGCATGGGGGGGTGTTTGGAGCATGGGTTTGCTCATGTGTTGGGGGCTGCCTGTACACTAGGTTCCAGGAGCCAGCCAGGGGTGGGAGGAAGGAGGGGAGGCCAGAGGCACTTGCAGCAGAGTTCGCACAGGCGGTACAGGTGCAGACACCCCCTGCCCTGGCCAATCTGGCCAGCAACTCCCTCCACCTCCAGTAGCTCCCTCTTCCTGCCCCTGCTGTGGCACTCCAGGCAGGGGGTAGGGTGGGGAGCTGCAGCAGTACAGCTCCTGCCCCAACATGTAGGGCTCCAGCTCCCAGCCACCTTCCACCCACTGTGCCAACCCAGCGCGATGAGCAGCCACTTACGGGTGGCTAAGCAGGTGGAAGGTAGCTAGGAGTCAAGACTGAAGCCGGAGCCTCGTACACTGGGGCAGAAGCCGCCCAGCTGCAAGCACCTCCCCACCCCACCCCTAAGCAGCACAGCAGGGCCAGGAAGAGGAGGAAGCGGAGCTGCTGAAGATGGGGGGATCCAAGCAGCACCTGGGCAGCAGCAGCCACACCAGGAGCAGCCCCGCCAGAAAGCTGTGCACGCTGGCGGAGGCAGGAAGGACCACAGCGCAGGCTGCCTCTGGCAGGAGCAGGCAGGGCTCGGCCCCGTACAGGGCACCGCAGGCCAGATCCAATCAATTAACAGGAACCTGCCTGTGGACTGGATCCAATCACTTGGAGGGCTGGATCTGGCCCATGAGCTGTATTTTGCCCACCCCTCCCCTGAAGGCAGATATGGCAAGGTGAGCCCACACAACATGTACTTTATGGCCATGGTACTGCATGCTGTACATCCCTTGGGAATTCAGGTGTGCTACAGAACAGCATACAAAGACTGAAGTGAAACAGCCCAGGGAAAAGCTACCCCCACCATCCTCATTACTATTCCAATTACCCATAGCCTTCTATTAAGTAATCTTTGCTCTTAGAAGTGTTTTCAAGGGAGGCTATTGATTTGCTGTCCAGGATCTAAAGCCATCAACCCAAGGACCACATAGCAGAGGAAAAGGCTGTAAGGAGCTTATTCCTTCAGCCAGGTGGATTGATTTAATGGAACTAAGTACTGAGAGAGGCAGCTCTTCCTCCATAGTTACATTTCAGGTCCATACTTTGACTCAATTTCTTTGGCAATCAAACAGAATCCTTGAAAACCTATGAACCAGCCACGGGTGAACCTCCGGAGTCAGGAATCAGGGGGCCTCTTGCTTCAATCTGATGCCTTGCTAGTGCTCACTACATGACAGGCATAGTGATGATGGTTTTTCCAGCACACTTCCATTCCCATACACTTTCCCTCATGTGCTGGCTGGCCAGACCTTCAGAAGACATATTTGAATTTCTGCAGCCTGCCAAGTATAATGACAAATGTGTGCTCTGAATGCTGTAATGATGAGGCCAGTGCTTTTGCTGGCCATAGCCCCTCAGAGAGACACCCTCCACTCACCAAGCTGGTTTCTGAAGGTGCCACAGAATAAATACCTTGGAGTGGGGGTAGGATGTATATAAAGGTCATGCTGGGTCATGACTGTACACACAGAAACAGGAAGAGTCTGGGCAAATTCATTCCTGTGTCCATTACAGGGCTGCTTCTTTTTGTCTGCCTAACCCTTGCCATGAGGAAAACCTTTCTACCATGGTCCTGGTCATGAGGCAGCCTCCTCTGCCTTGCTCTTCCTTGTCTATACAGGCACATATCTGTCCTCTCATAAATACTGCTCAGTCTTGACCAGCCACATGTCTGGTACATTTGTCCAGTGAATCAAGCTAAATGGCCACTCCTTTCAGACCCACTGCCCTGCACATTACCTTCTTGGTAAAGGAGATGCTGTGAGCCAGATTCCAGTGCTCTTCTTCATAGTGAGGAGCTCCTCACTCCATGACTAACGGCTGCACTTGGAACCTGATTCTGCAAAAATGAAAGCAGTAGAACAATTCCTGTGCTGTTCCACATGAGCACAGATGGCAGAATCAGGCCTCTGCAGTGCAAAGTCCTATTCAAGGGTGAAATACTGGCCATCCTCAAGTCAGTGAGAGCTTTGCTCATGGGAGGACCAGGATTCCACCCAGTATCGAGGCATCAGAACTGGGACCCTTTATAGAAAACAACAACATACACCCTCTGTGCTGCCAGCGAGAGTATTTAACTTCCCATGTGAGCATCAGCAGACATTCCCTTGTCAACAGCATTTTATTTCTCAGCTGCAGCCTTAGAACCATTTAGCTGCTAATGGATACAATTTTTACTTTCCAAAGCCTGTTCCATTCCATCAGACACTGCAGGCCTGAACACTCTTTACAAACTAATTCAATTTCATTGCTAGCTCACACAGAAACAGCACCCAGCCACACTTAAACTCCAGTTGTCCTGATTTTTCCACCATCTCAAAAGCTTGGGTTCCCCAGCTAAGTTTAATTAAAGCAGCATAATAGCCTGGAATTACTACAAACTATTAGGTGACCTGGTAGGCTTCATGGATAAATATACCACCCTGCCCCTCTTCTCACTGTGTTTGGATTAGTTTAGCAATCAGAATGAGCAACAGGATATACAAATGGGGAAAGCAGGGGAGGATGCAGGTTATCAGCGGGGATCCTGTTTTTTTCTGATAAAAAATCAAAAATTCTCTGATAAAAATTAAAAGCCCCCCCACAGCCCCACCCCCCAGCCCT
>NW_005842279.1:123741-130607 GCF_000455745.1 Alligator sinensis
GCAGCTCCTGCCCCCAGCAGAAGGCAGCAGCTGCTGCAGCAGAGCAAAGCACGGAGCCCAGCTCCCCCCCGCTGCTGCCTACCTGCTGCGGGCTCAGGCAGGGAGGTCAGCTCCCCACGGCTGCACACACTCCCAGGGGAACAGGGGGTACCCACAACCCCCAAATCTGTGCATAGGGTAAGGGTGGGGGTGCACTGTGGGCTCGGGCTCCTGCCCTACTGCCCTCCCTTGGGGCCTCCACAGCCCAGTGGGTGCAACGCGGTGCTGCAGGGCAAAGTGCGGCCACACAGGAAAGCTGGTTGCCGCTGTGAGCTCTGCACTGCCCTGGTGACATGTCTCTCGTGTGCACAGCAGCAGTGAGGGCCACAACCCCATGCCACTGCCCGCGCTGTCCCCGCGCACAGGGGACTTATCACCAGGGTAGCACAGAGCTCACAGCAGCAAGAAGCTTTCCTGTGTGGCCGCGCTCTGCCCTGCAGCACTGGGTCACACACACCAAGCTGCAGAGGCCCCAGGGGAGGGCAGTAGGGTGGAAGCCTGGACCCACAGCAGGAAACTCACCCTGCCCCGATCCTGCACAGGTAAGTGTGGGGTGGTAGGTATGGGGATCTGGAGAGTATGGGTCCCCCCTCCCCCCCCATGCACACAGTGGCAGGGAGCTTGGCCCCATCCCTGTCCCCTGGATGAGCCTCCCATGGCCCTGTCCTGCTCCCTGCCAGTGCCCTGCAGCCATGCATTGCAGCCCCAGGCCCCAAACCCCAGGTACTGCCCAACTCCCTCCCTATGGGGGCCTCAATCCACCCCACACGCACACACTTACATGCAGGAGCTGCTCTCCAGGCTGCCTGGAGCCATGTGTATTAGGGCTGTGCAAAATTTCACTGGCTGTTTCAATTTGACACTTTCAACTCATTTCGAGCTCAAAACAGTGAAATCGAATCAAAATGAAGGGTTTCAAAACAGCCTTGAAACAAAACAAGGCTAGTCAAAACGTTTCAAAAGTTTTGAAATGTTTTGAGTTTCAAAGCAGCCAGCAGCAAGGTGGTGAGAGACAGAGGAGAATCAGTGCTATGCTCCCAGTAACAGCTGAGCGCACAGCCCTGGCTCTCCACGTCTGCTGCCGCAGGGCTATGGGAAGCCAATAACAGTGCAGGGGAAGGGAACTGAGCCTAGGCTCAGTTCCCCTCCCCGGCACTGCAATCAGGCTAGGGAAAGGAACTGAGCCTGATCACTCAGTTCCCCTCCCCAGAGCTAGATCAGGCTCGGGGTAGGAGCTAGCCCAGCTGGACTGATTTCCCACTCCCAGCCCAATCTAGCACTAGCACTAGAAAGTCACATCCCCAGTGCTAGATCCGGCTGGGTGTGGGTAATCAGCCCAGCTGGGCTAGCTCCCACCCCCAGCCTGATCTAGCAAAACATCGAAATAGCCTCACTGTTTTGGTGAAGCAAAGTGGAACAGCTGTTTTGAATCAAAATGAAATTTGACATGGAACGCTGTTCTGTCAAAACCTCGAAACTCAAGGTGAAACAGAACAGTGCCATTTCGCACAGCCCTAATGTGTATATACATGCACATGGTGCCCCCTGCCAGACCATCCTCTTCCCGCTCCCCACAGCCCACTGCCGGTTGGAACTCTGCCTGCCTGCAGCGAGCTCACTGCAAAATCCACAGGTTTCTCTGTTAAAATGAGATCAGGCTCCTGGGGCACTCCCTGAGCCTGTGTCAGCCAGGGGCAACAGCAGATGGACGGGACAGGCAGCAGGGAGGCAAGGGGGGGCAAATGGCCAAGAAGCAAGGGGTGAGGTCAGGCTGCCTACCCCCCACCCCTGCTTTCCCCGCTGCCTGCACCACTACCAATGCTTTCCTGCCACAGCAGTGGGATAGATGAATTAAAATGACCCTCCAATAACTAGATTCTAAACATGGAAAATTATTTTATAAAATATAATTTTCCATGTCTAGAATCTAATTATTGGGGGGGTCATCTCAAATTCAGTCATCTTAGCTTCAGGTAAATACAATATTAATGGTGGAAATTCATTTGTGCTCAGAGGAGTCTCCCAATAGATAAAATTATCATGGAACAATAGATGTCTATGCCAGCAGGGGCATATTAAGAATTACTGAGGTCCAAAAATGGTTGCCCTGACCGGGCCCAAATTAATGCATATGCAAACTAACCACATGCCTAGGGCCCTGAGCTGTGGGGAGGCCAGTCCTTCCAGAGGTATAAATGGCTTCATCTGCCTGTTTTCCCTTCCCTTCCTCTTGCCTTCACTGGCCTCGCTGCTGCCACTGCTGGCTCCTAGCCGCCAGGGTTGTCTCCGGGCGGCAGGTGGGAGCCAGTGTTGCCAAGTCTGCTTATAATAAGTGGATTTGGCCCCTCTTGTTTTTTTAAAGTTGCTTTGATTTTTAAAGAGACATGGGTTGCAGTTTTTTGGGCTTTGTTTATTTAGAGGTTGCTTACTTCGGGCTTTTCTGTAATACAACAGTTCCCAAACTGTGAGTCCCAGTTGCAGAAACAAGATAGGGTCGTGACACAGCTTCCGGGTGTGAGCTGCTGCTGCCCCAAGGACCTGCCTGCCTTTCCCCAGCCTCTGGCTTGCTCCGGGCACCAGGTAGGGAGAGGGCGGGGCAGGGGAGAGAGGAAGTGGGGTACTGCAGCTGGGCAGGAGCATGGAGCCCGCTTCCAGGGGGGGATGGCAGGAGCACAGAGCTCGGGTAGGCAAGGTGTGGATGTGAGGGGGATGGGGGGTGTAGAGACCCCCCCACATACTCCCCTCATGCTGCACAGCCCCTGCTGCCAGCAGCAGCAGCCCTCAGGAAACTCGTGGCCCATGCAGGCCCAGGTATGACTCCCACTAGCATGGCATGATAGGAGTGAGGAGTGCAACCCCACCAGCCACCCCTCTCATGCTAAGCTTCACACGGTACATATGCAGGTCCATGCTACCAGGAAAAGCCTGAAGCCAGATGCCTTCCCCACCCCCTGCCGTGCAGGGCCCAGGAAGCAGGGAGCATCTGAGGGAAGGCAGCCAGCTCCAGCCCACCCTGCTTCCTTCCAGTAGCACAGAGCTGCATGTGGGCTGCACAGAGCCCAGTGTCAAAGTGGCAGCCAGCAGGGCTGTGCTCTTTGCCACCACCATGCAGCACTGGTCAGAGCCATGTGTCACGGGGCACTGGTGCCTGTACAGGCCCTGAGGCCAGCCGCCGCTGGCAGTGGGAGCTGTGCGCCATTGGCGGGGGTGGGAATAGTCTCCACACACCCCCAACCTCCCTTACACCCCACACCCACACCCTGCCCCCACAACCCCTCTCCCACATATACACCCCAACATACCTTATTGCCCTCCCACACACACAGCCCCACCCCCCCCACACACACACACACCTCCCGCCCCCACTCTCTTCTCTTTGAAATGTGTTAGGCTTGTTTTTAAAGTCAATGCTGCTTTTTTTTCTCACAAGACTTGGCGACACTGCTCTGAGACCTGCTCCCTGCAGGCGACAGTGCAGGGGTGGGGAGGGGGATCTTGACTGGCTGGGATCCAATGAATTTTTTCCTAGCGCCCACTAAATGGTTAATCCAGCCCTGGCCCTGACCGCCCCCTAGGATAGGAAATTGCTGATATTAACTATCTAACCAAATTTGAAATCCCTCTCTACAACACAGAGGGCACAGGTCCCTCAGCAGCCAAAAGGCTTCTGCCAGTGTTTCATAGTTTCATAGTTGGTAGGGTCAGAAGGGACCCGAGCAGATCATCAAGTCCGACCCCCTGCCATGGCAGGAAAGAGTACTGGGATCAAATGACCCCGGCAAGGTGACGGTCTAGCCTCCTTTTGAAAACCCCCAGGGTAGGAGCGAGCACCACTTCCCTTGGAAGTTGGTTCCAGATCCTAGCCGCCCTGACAGTGAAGTAGTGCCTCCTGATGTCTAGCCTGAACCTACTCTCAGTCAACTTGTGGCTGGTATTCCTTGTTACCCCAGGTAGCGCTCAGGGGAACAGGGCCTCTCCCATTCCCCGCTGGTCCCCCCTGGTAAGTTTAGAGACGGCTACTAGGTCCCCTCTCAGCCTTCTCTTGTGAAGGTTGAACAGGTTCGGGTCCTGTAGCCTCTCTTCGTAAGGCCTGTCCTGCTGCCCCCTGACCATGCGAGTGGCCCTCCTCTGGACTCTCTCAGTGCTGTCCTCATCCCTCCTGAAGTGCGGCGCCCAGAACTGGATGCAGTACTCCAACTGCGGCCTGACCAATGTCGCATAGAGGAGGAGGATCACCTCCTTGGACCTGCTCGTGATGCATCTGTGGATGCATGACAAGGTGCAGTTGGCCTTACTGACCACGTCCTCACATTGGCACCCCATGTTTATCTTGAAATCAATAATGACTCCAGGGTGTGTTGTTGCTTTGGCTGAGCTACACCTACAGAAAAATATTGGCAGTGGTAGCTTCCAAATTAATAGGTTCTTCTGTTTCACCGGGCCTAGGCCTGGGCCCTTTGGGCCCCCTCCCCTGCCCCCAAATGCAGGATTCTGGGATCACATCATCTGACCTCTTGTATAACACACAGCCCATAGCACTTCATCCAGCTACTCCAGCATCAGCATGTGTTTGACTAAAGTACCTCCTAGGAAGGCATCCAGTCTGAAGCTGAGAAGGCATCAAGGGACATAAAAGCCACCACTTCCTTTGACAATGTGTTCCAGGGATTAATCACTGTCACCAGTAATGGTGTGTGCCATCTGTCCAATTTGAATTTGTCTGGCTTTAGCTTTCAATCATTAGTTCTTGTTATCCTTTCCTCCACAAGAACAAAAAACCTTGAAGTATTTTCTCCCTACGAAGTTACTTACGCATCATAATCTGATCTTTTTCATTTTGATTAGCTAAACTGAGCTTGAGAAGTATCTCTAGGTACAACATGTTTTCCATCCCTCCATGTCACTTTTGCGGCTTTTTTTCTATACCCTTTCCAATTTGCAATGTCTTTTCAGAAAAGTGGGCTCCAGAATTGAACCTGAGTGTTCCAGTCTCATCACTGGCATATGCTACGTGGGCTAGATGCTCATGAGAGACCAGATCCTATTTCACCAAAGTGTGATCCTCTTTTTCCTTGCTTGAGTCCTTGGAAGTCCTCTGCTTTTTGTAACATGCTGTCATCATAGCCTAAGTCACAGAAAAGCAGGGAGGGAGAACCCACCCACCTTCTACATTAAAGGTTTTCAGGGACTCACAGGATGGAACTGAATTGTACTTGGGTACCAAATAGGTGCAACAGGATCTGCCTTGAGATGTTTTCCAGCAGCAGGGCATTCTTTATAGCCTTGGCCCATGGGTCTAATGGGACGGGAACATTCACTAGTGCCAAAATACAGAACATAGACTGGTGTAAATCAGCAGGGCTACTCTGAGAGTACTGGTTTACTCCCCACTGGGCGTGTCTACACGTGCATTTATGCCAGCTCAAATTTACTGTGCAGTAAATTGGAATAGGCCAGCATCTACATGTGCAGGCATTAAAGCGCATTAATGCTGTGTGGGGACTGACTTGGGACTGAAGTTAGTCCCAAGTTAGCCCACACACACAATGTTACTGCAAAGTAAGGTGTTACAGCACTACTGTGCAGTAACTAATCGGTTGTAAATTTGCACAACTCAGGTATCAAATTTATGATCAAGTAGGTGTAAACTGCCATATTTACTGAGCAGTATGGGCATACACATGTAGACATGCACCCATACTGAACAGTAATTTCAGTTACTGCACAGTAAATGTGCACATGTAGACATGCTCACTGAAGGTCTAGCCAAAGGGAACAGGAAGAGAATGCATCTCCTTTTTATTCTTAGTTGACTCTGCCTGTGATGCATGGTTAGGAGGCTGGGTTTAGTGCCTGCAGGTAATACACCATTTGGAATATTTCTCATGCTGCACTACAGAACGTATGGATTCTCAGGGAAAGCCAGATGGAGTGATAACAAAAAGGTATCTCCTGGGAGTGTTTCTGACTGGTGCCGGAGGGAATGAATGCAAAATACCACACACAGCTATAGGGGTTTAGGTTGTAGCCGTGTTGGTCTAAGGATATAGGCAGACAAGGTTCCTTGGGTGAATTTGATATCTTTTGTTAGACCAACCCAAATGGTTGGAGAATAGTTATTAAGCAAGCTTTCGGGTTCAAAAACCCTTCGTCAGGCTAAGGAAGCTGCAGCAGTTGGTGTGTGCTCTTCCTGGATGGAATGAAAAGTAAAGAAGCCAGGGGCTGGGCTGGGCTGGGGAGTCAGTTGCCAGGCGGATTATAATGTATCAAAAATCCAATGTGTATGTTTAGTCCCTGATCTCTAGTATCCAGCAGGTTGATGAAATGGAGCTCATAGGCTCATCTCTGGGATGTGTTGTGTAAATTTCCCTTGAGGATCAGGACTGAGAGATTGGAGAGAGAGTGGCCCTCCTGTGAGAAATGTGCCCCCACCGGTAATTGGGTGTTTCTGTCTTTGATGGATTTCCGGTGTGCATTCATTCTGGTATGCAGTTGTTGTCTGGTCTCTCCTACATATCTTCCATCAGGGCATTTGGTGCACTGGATGAGGTATACTACATTCCTGGAGGTGCAGCTGTAAGATCCTGGGATGCTGATGGCTCTGTTGTGGGGTGTAGTAATAGTGGGGGTGGTGGAGACGTGCTGGCAGGTTTTGCATTTCTTGTCCTGGCACGGTCTGGATCCTTTTGGTGTGTTCTGGGCTTGAGGAAGTTTGCTTCTGGTGATGAGGTTGGCAAGGTTCAGTGCTTGTTTGAAGGCTAGGATGGGTGGCTCTGGGAAGATCTTTTTAAGAATAGGGTCTTTTTCTAATATGGGTTGCAATTTTT
>NW_005842279.1:132131-154498 GCF_000455745.1 Alligator sinensis
GGGGAGCTTGTTCTTGGAGTAATTTGTTCCATTTCTTCTTTTTATGTAGGATGAATGCTGTAGAAAGTTTTTCGTAGTCTCTTTGTATCCGCTGTATATTGTCAGGGAACATGCATGGATTTCTATCTTTTAAGTTGTTGTAGTGTATGACGATTTCCTTCCTGAGTTGGTCTCTTTTGGAGTAGAGTAGGTGAAGTAGATGATTTCTAATTTTCTCTGAAGTTCTTCTGCATAGCTGTGCAGCATATTTGGAGTTGTGTGTAGTAGTCAGGGGATTGTAGATGTTTAGTCCTCGGGGAATTAAGTTGTGTTTCTTGCAAAGGCTTAGAAAATATATGTCGCTGTTGAGTCTGGCTTCTTTCTTTTTCATGTTGTACAGTTTCCATTTCAGACGGCTGAATTCCATATCTTCCATGTTGCAGGGGTTTAGGTTGTAGCCGTGTTGGTCTAAGGATATAGGCAGACAAGGTTCCTTGGGTGAATTTGATATCTTTTATTAGACCAACCCAAATGGTTGGAGAATAGTTATTAAGCAAGCTTTCGGGTTCATACACAGGTTGCAGAGAGAGAGAAAGAGAACTGCTGTGCCTTAGAAAAACTTTCCTTGGCTTAAAAATATTGTTCAGCATAGGTCCTTTCTCCATGGAAAAGCCCGTAACTGAGGGCTGGGGCAAGAGCTCCACAATGTCATCCTCAGTAGGTTCACTCCCCAGTAAGGGCCCCTGTTGGTGAGGAAGTAGCAGTATTTGCTTCCCTATTACATTGCTCCCCTTCCTCTTCCCCCTTGACACCTATATCAAAGAGGTGTTGCTGGGGCCTGACATTTTCACACAAACCCCTGCATCTCCCAGGCAGCCTGGATCTGCAGGCTTCAGAACTCTATTTTTCTGGGGAATCCTTGGTCCAGAAGGAGATAGTACAGACTATTCTCCCTACAAATTGCTACGTAAATGGTGAGAGGATGGGCCCTACCAGCCCTGCTCTAATCAGCAAGAGCTATAGACACATTTAGTTGCTTAGTAGCCACAGCTCTCACTGGACCTGTTGGGCAAGGACTTTGGAGGAGCCTAGGGCAGTTTACAACCCCTAAGGCCTAGACCTATAGCACCCATGACCTGCAGAGTCCTATGACCCAGAGACTCTGCTAAGCCCAGAAGGAAGGTGTAGTACATGGTGACAAAGGATTTTTCTCTATGGCTCTACCCCCTTATTACAAAAGGTGTAACTCTACAGCGTTAGCCCAGTTTAATTCTGAATGTGCCTTATGTAGAAAAGTCTCTACCGGGGAACAGAAAGAGAGACTGTGAGGAAAATGTCAGCAGCAAATAAACTCCTCCTCTGCCTTTCCACACTCCCAGTTCTGTACCTAACCACTGACATTTTAAGTAGCACTATATAACTAGAGAGTAAAAATAACTTCTTCCAGGTCTATTACCATGAAAAATGTGAAAGTACTTTATTGACTGGTAATTAAAATCTTATTCGTTTCTGTAGCATATGGCAACTGAGGTAAAGCCATTTTGTTAAAGGTGCAGAATCCAAATTGCATTGGCAATCAAAATGTTTTATCTCCCTGAAAAGGTACAATAAAAGATTCAGATCTTACACCAGAGCCTTGTAAAGATACGAGTAATCAAAAGTCAACATAGAATCTTATCAAACATCAATTTTAAAGTTGCTAATATTTAAAGGTCTGGTATTTTTTGTTTGTCATTTTTATTCAGAGCTGTTTACTTGTCTTGTTTAATGATCTGACTGTGCAACGGAGATGAAAATTACCCTGCAGTTCTCTTGAAGTTTGTTCAGTGCCGCTGTTTGTGTATCAGGTGTTTACTTGGCTTTTTTTCCCCCTGATCTGGCAGAGCAAAAAACTAAGATTTCAAAAGGATGGGGGTAAAGAAATGTCCCAGTAGCATTCTGTTCTGCTGAAAACAGACAGTTGCAGTGTTGGTACAGTTCAGTAAAAGCCTGGCCCAAAAACCCATGGAAGTCTGCTGACAAATTGTCACTGCCTTGAAGTAGCACTGAATCAGGCTCCAAGAGCTCATGCTTTGTATGACTGGTACCACTGCTTAGGGACAGGGTGCACATAACTTAACTATTATGTTTGACCTGTCACAACCCTAAGTAAGCCTTCCAGATCTGCCTGTAATTTTTCAGTGAACAGCCAAGTCAATATGATAAACTGCATCCTCCCAGAGAAGGGGAATTCATCAATGTGTCTATTGGCCCTTGGCATCTCTCTCTGCTTATTGACAGATAGCTCAATTTGCATCATCCTTTAATCCCTGCCATGGGCTTCCTGGAACTTGAAATCATTCATGGTTTGCACAGGGACTGAAGCAGTGAAGGGAAGTTATCTGTAGCAGGCTTGTCCAGACTTCCACAATGCATTTTTTATTAAGCAGCCATTCCCTGGGATAGTGCAGAAATAATTTGGCTCTAGCATTTATAAAGTTAATATATCACTTCCAATAAAAGAAGAATAGAACACAATTACTTGGGAATTACATTCAGTAAGAAAATTACTGAATTTATTACATTTCAAATGTGTGCGGCATAAAATGAAGTAATGTACCGATCTAGGGGCAGAGATGGAGAGAGAAGCTTTTTAAAGGGAAGAAGCTCAGAATAAACCAAGATCAAAAAAATGGATGAGGTTGGAAGGCTACTGTGGATGGAGCTTCTAGTTTCAATGTGACTTCAGCAGACAATGGAAAACAATATTGTGCTACATACAAGGAGTCCAGGCAGTATAATACAAGTACACCAAAGAACACAAAACAAGAGACTGTAAACTTGTAGCTCCTTTAACAACATATCATGCAAGTCCTTGTGAAAGGTTAAACTTGCTCTTGTGACAGGACTTTATCTGAAGTCCATTCAAATTTTTCCATTGGAAACCAAAGTCCAAGAGAGCTAGACTGGGGCTGGCACCCATAAGCTAAGGTCTGGTACAGTAGGCCTAGGCAAGGGGGCCAGTAAGAGCACAGCGGGGGGAGCCAGGAAGGCCAAGGCCCCAACAAGGATATAAAGACCTGTGGTGGCCTAGCATTGGCTTGGGGGGCAGAATGCCCCAGGTAAGTTATGACCAGTAACATCTGCAAGACTTGGGCATGGCTGTAGGGGCAAATGGAGACTATGAATAGCCCTTAAGGCCATAGGTACTATAGGGACATGGACAGGCCAGGAGTACCCACATAGCACTTGAGGGGTGGGGTTGTGCCCAGCAGAATCCGGGAGGGATATGCTGGCAGAAGGACTGACAAGGGCTCACACTGGGAACCCTAGGACAACCTAGCTTTTTTACAAATTACCTAATTACATCAAGACGTGGAGGGCAAGAGAAAAGGGAGGGTACCCAGACAGCCAAGGTGCGGCAGGAACTGCATGGCCATCCCTGGGGCTTGAATGTGCTACAACTCGCATAAAGGCACTTGTACTGGTATAACTGTACTTACACTGGCATTTTTACAAGTGTAACCATGTTGGTTAAACAAATCGCACCCATTGCCAACACACACATACCATCAACTAGATGTATACATTACCTATGGTATTTCTGTGTCCTCTAATGAGATGGGGATACAGCTGAGAACAGTAATTCTCAACCAGGATGCCATAAGAGCCTTTTAAAAGTGCAGCAGGGTGCCATGCAATATTATCATTGCTAGGTGTGAAAATACCTATGTAAGATTCACACGAAAAATCCAGAGATTTCTAATAGGAAACCATAGTGTCAAAAAAGTGTTCTAACCTGCTGTGATCTTTGCAACAGAAGAACTGCTCTGTGATTTTTTCCATAGTCAAAAAAAAAACAAGTGAAAGCTCAGAGCTGGCATTTTCAGATGGGTGCTTTGAGTCTACTGAGGGGTTTCTTGTGTCTAAAAATACTGAGAACTATGGGCCTAGAAAGTAAAGTCATGCAAAACCTTAACTCAAAATTTTCTGATTTCCTTATGTTTATTCTTTCATTGCTGCAGTGTCTTAGCAATTGTTTTAAAATATTCTCTAAGACTTTAACAACCAATTATATGGTCTAGAACAGTGGTGCTCAACCATTTGACCCTGTGGGCCAGACGAGTGGAAGGGGGCCAGTCTGTGGGCTGGATCAAACTCCATACGCTAGGATCGGGCCCTGGGGGCCAGCACCACCCGCTCCCAAGCCATACACTGGGATTGGGCCCTGGCACTATGCTGAGATCAGGCATTCAATCCAGTACACAAGACCTGGATTCCCATTCGCCTAGAAATTTGGCAGCAGGGAAGCAGTGCCACCACTCCCCCACTGCCAAATTTCCGGATCTGTGGGGAGCCCCGCAAGCCAGATGCCACAGCATTATCTATTGAGCACCATTGCTATAGAAGTATTATCTCAACTGGGTGCAAGTGAGTCTGAGTCTTAAAAGTTGACTGGCATAACTAATTGCTGTGGGGATATTTCATATATTGTGTAGTAGCGTAAGAGTAGTGTTATAGCAGCGATGGTCCAGAAATAATGCAAGGGACAAGTATTTCTAAAGGTGATACCTTTATATGGACTAACTATGTAGTTGGGATAAAGTTAGACAAGCTTTTGAATGCAAACTTAGACAAGCTTCTTCATCAGGTCTAATCACAGGAAGCCAGGTACAGCATAGCTGAGGAGTAACATGAGAAGATTCCATGATTCTGAAACCAAATGGGTTTTTCCAAGGAGAGAAGTTTTTCAAGGATCCTCTGGGAAGCCAGTCTGAGGGGAAGAGGGAATTCTACTTCAAAGAAGCCTTACTGAGAGTACAAGAACAAACCACCCCAAAGTGCAGGAAGACTAGCAAGTATGGCAGAAGACCAGCTTGGCTTAGGAGAACTCTTCAGTAAACTTAATCACAAAAAGGAAGTTTAAAGAAGTGGAAACTTGGGCAAACAACTAGAGAAGAGTATAAGAGTATTGCAGGGATGAAGTCAGGAAGGCCAAATCGCAACTGGAGTTGCAGCTAGCAAGGGATGTGAAGGGTAACAAGAAGGGTTTCCACAAGAATGTCAGTAACAAGGAGAGGATCAGGGAAAGTGTGGGTCCCTTACTGAATGGGGGAGGCAACCTAGTGACAGAGGATGCAGTAAAGGCTGAAGCACTCAATGCCTTTTTCACCTCAGTCTTCACAGGCAAGGTCAGCTCCCAGACTATTGCAGCTGCCAGTACAGTTTGGGGAGGAGGTGAGCAGCCAACAGTGGTGAAAGAACAGGTTAGGGACTATTTAGAGAAAAGGACATATACAAGTCCACAGGGTCGGATGGGATGCACCTGAGGGTGGTAAGAGAACTGGCTGATGTGACTGCAGAACCACTGGCTGTCACCTTTGAAAACCCATGGCTATCAGGAGAGGTCCCAGATGATTGGGAAAAAGCAAACATAGTACCCATATTTAAGAAGGAAAAAGGAGGATCATCCTGCTTTGAGCAGAGGGTTGGACTAGATGACCTCCTGAGGTCCCTTCCAGCCCTAACTTTTCATGATTCTATGGTTTCTAAGTATTCACAAGGCACTGTGGTTGCAGCTAACACTCCACACTCATGCACACAGACTGACTTCCTGGCATCTCCTCCAAACCTTCCTGTTCACAACCCTCATCCCATTTGCCAAGTTCCATGCAGGTTGAGATAGTGTTGGTCTGTTAAGGAGCCATCCTGTCTTGATTTGAAGACTGAGGAATGGTAAACCCAATTCCTTGGCAGTCTGTTTACCCTCACTCTGAAATATGAGTTGTATACTTTGGCTTGAACTAGACTGACTTCAGCTTCCAGGCACCGGATGGTATAACACCCTTGCCATGGTATGCCTCTTCTCCCCATGCAGATATTCAATCAAGTCCCTTTCTAACCTTTGATACTCTAAAGATATTTGCTGTCCTTAAAAGGTTGTTTTGTGCAACTGTATAACTAAAGACTGTGGATTTTATTTTGCTACTTTTGCACAGCTCTAGCTTTGGGGAGGCTTCTGGAAGAATCATAAAGGGTCATGCGAAGTATACATTTCTCAAGAAATACACTTGTGTATCATCACTTTATTGATCCAAAAGCAACTATTTCAACATAGCAACCAAAAAAACCTATGCCTTGTTTTGTCCAAATGACACACTGTTTCATCTATTATACAACCCCCAACTTTGCTATGGAAACAACCCCAGTGGTTCATTTTATCTGTGGCATTCCAAAGGGATTAACCAACACCTAAACTAAAGCACAGAGCACTGCAGCTGGCAATTTATTTTAAGGCCCTGCTGTTATCATATTCTCTTCCTACAAGACCAGATGCTATTAACTTGACCAGTTTCAGCTAGCAAATCAGATGTGAAAGCAGCAGAAAGGCTGCAAGATTCCAGGTGATAGCAGCACTGTTTAAGATATGACCTGCTTGTCCTTAAACACCAAGTTAATGGAGTGAGAAAAGACCAGGAGGAGGGGGAGGGTGCTGGGTGCCTCGGCATGGCACTAAGTGGCCATATATAACATACAGCACGGAGTGGTGTACATCAAGCAATGTGAAGGACAACTTAACAGCAGAACAAATGGACCCTTTTATTCCCTCAGCACATTCAGGGCTTCCAGATTTAGAGCATAATAGGAGGCTTCATTGCAAACAAGGTCATATTGGTGTTTAAAGGGCCAGTCTCAAGCCTGGAAGGGCATGTATTTGATAGCACTTGACTAAGGAGATGGGCTCACCTGACTGGTCAGGAGAAGGAAGGGAAGTCATTGGTCAGTCCAGCTGGGGGACCAGTTTAGAAGTCAGCTTACAAATGCCAAGGTCCCTGTTGGGTGCTGCCCAGCATGCCCAGTCCTAGAAGAAAGGACACCACATCCCGAGTCTGGGGCATTTTTGTTTGTCAAATCAAACAGCACATTTACACACACACACAATCCCTCCCTCCAATCCAGGGTATTCTGGGCTCATCTGTTCCAGAAAGGTTTCTGCACTGCTCTCCCCCAACAAAGACACTCAGCCACAGAAGCCAGCCAGCTCCCTGCAACTCTTCCTCCCCCCCACCCCACCCCCGACACACACACACACACTCTTCAGTGGGCCCACCCCTTACTTTTATACTCAGCTGGTCTGCCTTGGCTGAGCTTGGGCCCTCTTCCACTTAAAGGATTAACCATACATTGAGAGTCTAGTAAAACAGGAGTTCCTCAAGCATGGGAGTGGCTATTCTCAGGACTGTCTCTTAGAGGCCAGAGAGAAGTGGGGGAGGGGGTCATGACCTTCCTGCCATGCCCTTTTTGTATTGCTAAATAGAAGTGGAGCAAGATGGGAGGGGAAAACCAGGTGGAGCCCTAGCATGAGAGAAAAACAGCCTGGTGTGGGAGAAACTGGGAACTGCTGCCCTAGTGCCATTAACTAAAGACCCAACAGGATGGGTTCAAGCACTATATAGCCCACCCATGGGTGAGGACTAGGGGTCATGAGTATGACACCACACAAGGTGTGCTCCAGTGTGGGCGCTGGATACCAAGGTATATCCTTTAATAATGGAGAGGCCCTGATGTGAATATAACCACCTCTAAGAGTTGCCTGCAGTTTCTCTGACCATAATTATGAATCAAGTACCTCTAGGAGTCCCAGGACCATGGCTTATTCAGAGAACTATCCCTGCAGAAACCCTGGTATGCAGCCACCTCAATGACCCAACTTTAATTATCATCAAGTTCAATTAAGACATTCAGGCATGAATGAGAATAACTAAGCAAGTTTTATTGTGAAGTAGTGATCAAGCACTCTTTTAGTCTCTCTAAATAACTAGCTACTCCCTAACTCAGAGACTATCTTCCAAATCCCAGCTCTTCTAAATTAGGGAGCACATCTAATTTATAACCAATACCCCATGCTCTCATGATCTGGTAGCAGGATATGCTGCTTCTCCATAACCTAACTTGTATGGACTGCCAGTTAATTGCCACAAGTCCTTTATTGGCCAACAGTACAGCCAAGGGTTATTTACCACCAGGTAAATCAGTTATCAGGAAATTGCCCCATTCTCTCTTCTACAAACGGGACATTTCTACAACAGATTGTTGAGATCAAACCTTGGTACCTTTCCAACCAAAGGAGAAACCATCCAACACAGAGATGATTTCCTATTTGCAAAAAGCTAGCACTTGGTTACTTGGTTTTGCTGTTTCCAGAGCTGCCTTGATTATATGACTGAGTTTTCCAAACATGGCTTTTTTTTTATGCTTTCTGAATGAACTGACTCAGCCTCACATTACCACACTTGCACTTCAGTGCTGAAGTGCAGCTTTGACATCTAGAGTAATTGTGCAGCTCGCACCTTTTGCCCTCAGACCCATAAATCAGATATGCTCTCATAATTGTTTCTTGCAGAAGACCCCCAGGCCCTTCAGGAAGGGACCCAGTGGAGGAATTCATATTACCTACTTTCAGGGGCAGTGTCACTCACAGGAACATTAGAACTGAGGGACTGGACACATAACACTTTACATCAATACACTCTGACTTTACACTAGTGTACAAAAGAAGCAGATATAAAATGTGCAGCCCTACACCAGTATAACTTACAATAATCCTGCAAGGAGTTAACCCAGGAAAAAGAGCAGTGAAAATCTGCTAGTATAAATGTTATATGAGTGTAGGTGTTGTGTGTTCACTGCTATATTGGACTAGACATTCACACGGCACAAACGGGCTATATCGTACCTTCCTGCCACCTAGCAGTGAGGTGCTCTAACTGTGCCAATTCTTCTAAATTAACTGGTAGCCCATATCCCGAGGTAATTTACATTTGGCAAAATCAACGTAAATTACACTATGTCTAGGACCTGTGGCTGTCAGAGAGATATACTCGTGTTGCAAGGGAGATATTCATAGGTTCATAGATGCTAGAGTCGGAAGGGACCTCAACAGTGCATTGAGTCTGACCCCCTACCTAGGCAGGAAAGAGTGCTGGGGTCAGATGCCCCCAGCCAGATGCCTATCCAGCCTTTTCTTAAAGACCCCCAAGGTAGGGGAGAGCACCACCTCCCTTGGGAGCCCATTCCAAATTTTGGCCACCCTTACCATGAAGAAGTTTTTCCTGATATCTAGCCTAAATCTGCTCTGTCAGTTTGTGACCATTGTTCCTTGTTACCTCAAGAGGTGCCTTGGTGAACAAGGCATCTCCGATCCCTTGCTGCATCCCCCTAATGAATTTGTAGGCAGCCACAAGATCATCTCTCAGCCTTCTCTTGCAGAGGCTGAAGAGGTTCAGGTCCCTCAGTCTCTCCTCATAGGGTTTGTCCTGTAAGCCCCTAACCATCCGAGTGGCCCTCCTCTGGACCCCCTCGAGCCTATCAACATCCTTCTTGAAGTACAGCACCCAAAACTGGATGCATTATTCCAACTGCGGTCTGACCAATGCCACAGAGAGGGGAAGTATCACCTCCTTGGATCTATTTGTCATGCATCTGCTGATGCATGATAAAGCATGGTTAGCTTTGCTGATGATTTTGTCACACTGGTGACTCATATTCACCTTAGAGTCCACAATGACTCCGAGATCCCTTTCCGTTTCTGTGCTGCTGAGAGGGTCACTTCCCAGCCAAGAGGTGTGCTGGATATTTTTGCACCCTGCACTCTGCACTTGTCCTTGTTGTACTGCATCCTATTGTGTACTGCCCACTTTTCTAATCTCTCCCGGTCTGCCTGCAATCGTTCCCTACCCTCCAGAGTATGCACTTCACCCCACAATTTAGTATAGTCCACAAACATGGACAGAGTACACTTCACACCCACATCCAAGTCACTGTTGAAAATATTGAAGAATACAGGTCCAAGGACTGAACCCTGCGGGACCCCACTACCCACATCCTTTCAGGTCGATACCAACCCATCTACTATCACTCTCTAGGATATGCTCCTTCCATCCTTTTAGTTTGTCACTGTTCTTCAGTGAGCTTCTATAATATTGTAGAAGGGGTGTTGTTGGTAGCCATGTTGGTCAAAGGATATAGGTAGACCAGGTTCTTTGGGTAAATGTGATATCTTTTCTTATACCAGTCAAATAGATGGAAAAATGTTCTTTGCAAGCTTTCAAGCACAAACACAATTCTTCAGGCATAGGGAGAGTTGAAGGGTATATTGTTTTGTAGAAGGGCACCCCATACCGGTATATTTCATCTCCAGACAGCTGTATAAGATAGCCCTGGGGCTGGAGAGTGGAAATCTCTTATATAGCCCACATCACAGAACCAGACTTTCCTGATCTTTGCTTATTAAATCACAAAAAGGAAGCTTATAAGTGGAAATGTGGACAAATAACTAAGGAAGAATATAAAAGCATTGCACGGGCATGCAGGGATGAAGTCAGGAAGGCTAAGCGCAATTGGAGTTGCAGCTAGCAAAGGATGTGAAGGGTAACAAGAAGTGTTTCTACAAGGATGTTGGTAGCACGAGGAGGAGGGAAAGCGTGGGTCCCTTACTGAATGGGGAGACAACCTTGTAACAGAGGATGCGGAAAAGGCTGAAGTGCTCAATGTCTTTTTTGCCTCAGTCTTCACAGGCAACATCAGCTCCCAGACTACTGCACCTGGCAGCACAGTTTCAGGAGGAGGTGAGCAGCCCTCAGTGGTGAAAGAACAGCTTATGAACTACTTAGAAAAGCTGGATGTGTACAAATCCATGGGCTGGATGGGATGCACCCAAGGGTGCTGAGGGAGTTGTCTGAAGTGACTGCAGGGCCATTAGCCATCATCCTTGAAAACTCATGGAGATCAGGAGAGGTCCCAGATTACTGGAAAAGGGAAAACATAGTACCCATATTTAAGAAAGGGGGGAAGGAGGATCCAGGGAACTACAGCCTCACCTCAGTCTCTGGAAAAATCATGGAGCAGCTCGTCAAGGAATCCATTTCTAGGCACTTGGAGTGTCAGGTTTGACCTAGAAACCACTATATAAAGCCCAAGCAAAAGTCTCTGTTATGTAACTAATGTCCATCTGCAATGATAAGGAGGAGACAGTCTTAGATAAAGGAGGCTTGAAAACAAAAGCAGAATCAGAGGACTAGGGCAAAGAGCTGATTTGAATATTGAGAATCACACCCCTGGGTGGGGAGAAAGTATGCTAATGAAACATACATGTATGGAAATGAGATACATAGCTAAAACACAGGTATAGAGACATGCTCAGTAAAGAACTCCTTGCGTCACTCCCTTATAACCAATTAGCAAACAAGAATGCTTATGAAGGTCCAATACTCCTGTATAAAAGATGCTTAGAATTAAGAATCTGTGTGCTTGTTACGTGAAATTATTCCGCTTGCACCTTGTATTGCTAGCAATAAATCTTCTTTATACTCTCACCCCTGGTATCTTTATTGGCTTTTGCATACCAGGCACGATCCCAGACTTGAGCTGGGGCTCAACAGTAGGATGGGGCCACGAGCACCATAAGCCACCTGAACCCTGGATGCTCAACAAAGGAGAAGGTCTGGCCATCCAGAGCAAGCATCTCCCCAATGCTCTAGGTGATCTCGCTCGCGTTGGGAATGCACTCCCCTTTGTCTGTGCCTTTCCGCCACTGGTCCAGGGTGGCCTGCCTCTGCTTCTTGGGGATGGGGGCTTAGGAGAGAGAGGGGGACTTCTTTTTGGGTATGCTCCCACTGGTGCCAGGCTGAGAAGGAACAAGGGCAAGGGGGTGCTGCCTCCTGAGATGAAGCAGCATTGCTGTGGTGGTGAAGTGTTTCTCATCCTTGCCCTGGCTCATCTGCTTTTGGCAGTGCTGGCAGGTAGCATAACTGGAATCATTTGCCATGTCAAAATGATCCCACACTGCACTACCCCTGCCAATTCTGGGGTGAGGGTGGGGATCCTGCCTTATCCCCCTCCTTACCAGGCAGAGGCACAACAGGAGGAGGAGCTCAGCCACCTGCCCCCACAACCTCCTTCAAAGTGCCTTCCAGAAGAGACCTACCTCTAAGGGAACTTCGAGGGGTGTGGAACGCAAACTCAGATCACTGAAAAAGGTTATTTGGAAAAGTCAACATGGATTCACCAGGGGCAAGTCATGCCTGACCAATCTGATTACCTTCTATAACGAGGTGACTGGATCCGTGAATTCAGGGAGACTGGTGGATGTGGTGTTCCTTGATTTTAGGAAAGCTTTTGATATGGTCTCCCACAGCATTCTCGCAGGCAAGCTAAGGAAGTATGGGCTGGATGAATGGACTGTAAGGTGGATAGAAAACTGGCTGGAGCATCAGGCTCAGAGATTAGTAATCAATGGCTTGATGTCTAGTTGGCAGCTGGCAACACTGGACCCCTGCCAAACCAAATCAGGCAGCTGACAACCGACACCCAGAAAAAAGCTCATCTCAGTGATTACTTTGCATCGGTTTTCCACCAGCCCAAGGGGATTACCCTGCCTGACAGGACACAGAATTACCAGGGTAAAGGTGACTATATGCTTGCAACTGGAAAAGGCTTTGTGAAGGAACAGTTTGAGAGGCGGGACATCCACAAGTCAGCGGGCCCGGACAGAATGCACCCAAGAGCGCAAAAAGAGTTGGTTAACATCATAGCACGACCAATGGCAAGGATATTTGAGAACCTGTGGTGCTTGAGAGAGGTTCCTAAAGACTGGAAGAGGGCTAACATGGTGCCTGTCTTCAAGAAGGGAAGGAAGGAAGACCCAGGGAACTACAGGCCAATTAGTTTGACCTCAATCCCTGGAAAGATCTTGGAAAAAATTATTAAAGAAACCATCAACAACAGGCTAATGGAAGGCATCATTCTGAGAAATAGCCAACATGGCTTTGTTGCGGGTAGGTCATGCCTGACGAAACTCATTTCCTTCTATAACTACATAATGTGTCCTCTGGACAGGGGAGCATAGGCTGATGTCATTTACTTGGATTTCAAAAAAGCCTTTGACTTAGTCTCCAGTGATGTCCTCATGGTAAAATTAAGGATAACAAAAAGTCCTTTTTCAAATATATTGGGAGGATGAAGAAGGCGCCGGATAATGTGGGGCCCCTGCAGGATATGCGGGGCAATCTGGTGGTTGCGTCAGAGGATAAAGCGGATCTCTTTAACCAATTCTTCACCTCCCAATTCTTCACCTCCGTTTTCTTGTGCAGGGACCGGGACTTCCCTGCTGTGATAGAAGCCGGACGCGAGGTGATCGCCTTCAGACCTTGGGTTGGGGAGGACCGGGTTAGAGAGCTTCTGGAGGGGCTGGACGCGTTCAAGTCAGCGGGTCCGGATGCTCTCCACCCCAGGGTGCTGAGGGAGCTGGCTGGGGTTATTGCAGGGCCCCTGGCATGGCTCTACGAGCGATCGTGGTGCTTGGGCCAGGTGCCAGACGATTGGAAGGTAGCTAATGTGGTCCCCATCTTCAAAAAAGGGAAAAGGGAGGACCCGGGCAATTATAGGCCCGTCAGTCTTACCTCAATCCTGGGGAAGCTCTTTGAGAAGATCATCAAGGAGCACATTTGTGATGGGCCGGCATCCGAGATGATGCTCAGGGGCAATCAGCATGGATTTATTAGGGGGAGATCATGTCAGACCAACCTGATTGCCTTTTATGATCAGGTCACAAAGGCCATGGATGCAGGTGTCGCGGTGGATGTAGTCTTTCTGGACTTCAGCAAGGCCTTTGACACCGTCTCTCACCCCATCCTAATTAATAAACTAGGCGACTGTGGCATAGATGCCTACACGGTCAGATGGATTGCAGATTGGCTGAAGGGTCGCACTCAGAGGGTGGTGGTGGATGGATCATATTCGACTTGGGGGGAGGTGGGTAGTGGAGTCCCTCAGGGCTCGGTCCTGGGCCCTGCGCTGTTCAATGTCTTCATCAGCGATCTTGATGTTGGGGTGGAGAGCAACCTGTTTAAATTCGCTGATGACACCAAAATTTGGGGGGAGGTGAGCACGCTAGCAGGGAGAGAGAGATTGCAGAAGGATCTGGATAGGTTACAGGGGTGGGCAGACAGGAACAGGATGCGTTTCAATACGGACAAGTGCAGGGTGCTGCACTTGGGTAGTAGGAACCAGCAGCACACTTATACGATGGGGAACTCCCTACTTGAGAGCACGGAGGCGGAAAGGGATCTTGGTGTCATTATTGACTCCAAGATGAACATGGGCCGACAATGCGAGGTCATGGTTGGCAGGGCTAACCGGACCTTGTCGTGCATCCACAGGTGCATCTCGAGTAGAGCCAGGGAGGTGATCCTCCCCCTCTATGCGACGCTGGTCAGGCCGCAGCTGGAGTATTGTGTCCAGTTCTGTGCGCCCCATTTCAGGAGGGATGTGGACAACATGGAGAGGGTCCAGAGGAGGGCCACCCGCATGATCCGGGGACAACAGGGCAGACCCTACAGTGAGAGACTGCGGGACTTGAACCTATTCAGCCTCCACAAGAGAAGGCTGAGGGGGGACCTGGTGACCGTCTATAAACTCACTAGGGGGAACCAGAAGGGTTTGGGGGAGACGCTGTTTCCCCTAGCCCCTGCTGGCATAACAAGGAATAATGGGCACAAGTTGATGGAGAGGAGGTACAGATTGGACATCCGAAAAAACTACTTCACAGTCAGGGCGGCTAGGAGCTGGAACCAACTTCCAAGGGAGGTGGTGCTGGCCCCTACCCTGGGGATCTTTAAGAAGAGGCTGGATACTTACCTGGCTGGACTCATTTGAGTCCCGTTTTTGTTTTTAGGGTGAGTGGTTTTGTTTGTGTTTTTGGGTTGTTCTCCCGCCCTGGCGGGGGGTCGGGCTAGAAGATCTATTAGGTCCCTTCCGACCCTGAAACTATGAAACTATGAAAATAGGGGAACTGCGGCTTCGACAACCTTATGATCTGATGGCTGGGGAACTGGCTCCATGGCTAGACCCACAGAGTGATAGTCGATGGAACTGAGTCAACATGGCATATGGTGACCAGTCACATCCCCCAGGGTTCAGTTCTTGGACCAGCACTCTGTAATATATTCATAAACAATCTGGATTCGGGTGTCAGAAGCAGACTGGCTAAGTTCGCAGACAAAAACAAATTATGGGGAAGCGCAGTCACTCTAAAGGATAGGCTGGGTATTCAGGCCAACCTGGACAGGCTTGCAAGGTGGGAGGATCAAAACCTGATGACATTCAATATAGAAAAATGCAAGGTGCTCCGCCTCAGGGAAAAAGAACCCACAGCATACCTATAGGCTCGGCAGTGCTATGCTCACTAGCACCATGACCAAAAGAAACTTGGGGGTCATGACTGACCACAAGATGAACATGAGCTAGTAATGTGATACCACAGCCAGCAAAGCAAATAAAATCCTGGCTTGCATCTACCGATGCATCTCAAGCAAGACACAAGATGTCATCCTCCCGCTTTAGTCGGCCTTGGTGAAACTGCAATTGGAGTACTGCATCCAGTTCTGAGCTCCACACTTTAAAAAGGATGTAGAGAAGCTTGAGAGAGTTCAGAGGAGAGCCATGCACATGATCAGAGGTCACAAGAACAGGCCATATGAGGAGAGGCTGAGAGGCATGGGGCTTTTCAGCCTGGAGAAACATAGGCTCAGGGGGGACTTGGTGGCAAGCTGTAAGTACATGAGGGGTGTGCATCAGGATCTAGGAGAACATCTGTTCACCAGGGCATCTGAAAGGAAGACAAGGTCAAAAAGTCACAAACTGCTGGAAGACCATTTTAGAATGGACATAAAAAAAAAATACTTCTTTACCATCCAGGTCTCCAGAGTCTGGAATAGACTCCTCCCAGAAGTGGTGCAAGCACCTATTCTGCGCATGTTCAAGAAGCATTTAGATGCTTATCCTGCTGGGGTCATCTAACCCCAACTGACTTCCTGCCCTTTGCGCAGGAGGCTGGATTCAATGATCTTGCAAGGTCCCTTCCAGCCCTAATGTCTATGAAATCATGTGGAGTGCCCCAGGAGTCAATCCTGGGGCTGGATTTGTTTAATGTCTCCATCAACAACCTGGAAGATGGCATACAGTGCACCCTCAGCAAGTCTGCAGATGACACCAAGCTCAGAGGAGTAGTAAATACACTGGAGGATAGGACTAGGTTTCAGACTGACCTAGACAAATTGGAGGATTGGGCCAAAAGAAGTCTCATGAGGTTCAACAAGGACAAGTGCAAAGTCCTGCACTTAGGATGGAACAATCCCATGAACGAATACAGCTTTGGGACTGACTGGCTGGGCAGCATCTCTGCAGAAAAAAACCTGGGGGTTACGGTGGACAATAAGCTGAATATGAGCCAGCCGTGTGCCCTTGTTACCAAGAAGGCTAACAGCATACTGGGCTAAATTGGTGTTGCCAGTAGATCAGGGAACTGATTATCCCCCCTATGCAGCACCAGTGAGGCCACATCTGGAGTACTGTGTTCAGTTTTGTCCCCCACCCCCTACAGAAAGGATGTGGACAAATTGGAGAGAGTCCAGCAGAGGGCAACAAAGATGGTGAGGGGGCTGGGGCACATGACTTATGAAGAAAGACTGAAGGAACTGGGCTTATTTAGCGTAGAGAAAAGGAGACTGAGAGGGGACTTAATAGCAGCCTTCAACTACCTGAAGGGAGATTCAAAAGAGTTTGGAGCCAGACTGTTCTCAGTGGTGACAGATGACAGAAGAAGGAGCAATGGTCTCAAGTTGCAGCAAGGGAAGTTTAGGTTAGATAGTCGGAAGAATTTTCTCACTAGGAGGGTAGTAAAACACTGGAGCAGGTTACCCAGAGAGGTGGTGGAATCTCCATCCTTGAAGGTTTTCAATACCCAGCTAGACAAAGCTTTGGCTGGGATGATCTAGTTGGGGGTGGTCCTTCTTTGAGCTTTGAGCAGGGAATTAGACTAGATGACCTCCTGAGGTCCCTTCCAACCCTCATTTTCTATGGTTCTGTGATTCTATCACTGCTGGCACCATGTTAAGGGAAGATACGCAGGTGGCCGTGTCATCCTGTGAATGAGTCATGAAACAGACCTTCGGCCAATCCCAATTAAGGATATCATGATTTTTTTCCCCTATCAGGCCCTTGCCTTCTTCTTCCTTCTAATTACTTTATACTGCCTCAGTGCTGCATAGTAGCCTTAACACTGGCCTAACTATTGACTGGGAATTCCCAAGTGGCAAAGTGTTGCCATCAGTTCTATGCCACTTTACCATTTGCCAGAACAGAAAGGTGAAGATTGGTTGAGTGCATGACTACAGAACCATCTTTCCATTGCCCACCCCAGGTGTGTAGCAGTGAGGCCACCTACACTGCCATCAAAGTAGGCATTTCCATACCACATCCAACTTAGCTAGCCTGTGTAAAGATAGCAGTGAAGCCACAATGATATAAATCCAGGGAAGCCCTCTGTTATGCACAGGGTGTTGCTGGTCTGTCCTAGGGGCTGATTACCCGAAATGCATGCGTCATCCAGACTGGTTCCCCAGGGAGCTGGGGTCTGCAGGGGCCTGGGGTTGGAACTGGATTTGGAAGCCATAGCCAAAGTCAGGACAAGCCAGGGTCAGAAGCCTGGGATCAGAAGCCAAAAGTCAGAGGTAAAGGTAGAACAAGAACCATGAGCAGAGAACCAGAATTGAGGAATGCCAACAGTCTTAACAGAGTTGGAAGCCAGTGTCAGAGCCAGGAGTATAAACCAGAAGATCAGCAAGGAGGTGCATAGAAGGTCCAAAGCAGGGACTTTCACCTTCACCTGGACAAGGGCACTACGGGCTGGGTGAAACCTTTAAGGGTTGAAGTGAGCATGGACTGCTGCCAGTGGCTTTAGAGAAGTGTTTCACAACCCAGGTTATGATCCAAAAGTAGGCTGCAAGAATATTGAAAGGGTCTCAAACAAACTTAAAATGGATCAACAAACTTGAAAAATGGATTCTCCTTTAAAAGAGAAAAACATGGGAAACTGGTTTTTCCCTTGCAGGTTGGCAGAGTTCCAACCTGCTGGGGCTGGGGCCTGAGGGCAGGGGGCAGTGGGTAAGAAGTGAGGGCCACTGGGTTGAAACAGGCCATCAGTGTTTACAAATGGGTCCTGATACAAAAAAAGGTTGAGAACCACTGATTTCAGGGATTGGCTACCCTGATTGACTCACCCAGCCGAGCTGGAACCAGGGCATTGCTTGCAGCTTGCTGCAGGGGACACTTGTTCAGGGGATGACTTGTCCTGATCTCTTGATTGGGACATGCTGGGTCCAAGGTTCTGGCCTGGCCTCATGATACCCTCTATTCCCAAACTGGGACAAAGGGAGCTTACTTCATCAGATGGGGCCCTGGAATAAAGATAAAGCACACATGTCTCTTCTCAAGAGAACCGCTTTATTGGAAAGCTTAACATTGAGTTTAACTAACATTCAGATCAGGCAATGGAATTGCAAAAGCAAACTCACACCTGGAAGGATGGGTGTAGGACACACGGAGGATCTCTGAGCCTTGTTAGTTGTTCAATTCCTTAAATCCCTTATCCCCCAAACTCCCCATGCTTACGATCACAGATATACAAATATTAATAATATGCATCTATCTACATTTTGATTGGAGATATTAAAATGTCTGTTTTGCTAAAACTTTTGGAAGTAGATAGAACCGGTTCTGGTGTGGATTTGGATACTTTAGAAAGGAAGGATTCCTTTTCTCCTTCCTTCACCAGGATGGATTATTAAGCACCAACACTTTTTATTTCCTCTTTAACTTACTCATGATCTATATTGAGAAGACTGTTTTGTTTAATCTAACCTGTTACAGCTGGACTTGTTAATTGCTTTCTTTCCTTTACTAGATGTCATGTCTGCAAAGGTTCACTCTGCAGTCACTCAGAAACAGGCTTTGGGACCTTTTGCTTTGGTCATATAATGGAGGATATATACAAAATGGAGGCACTTATGCCAAGGTCCAGAGTATATGCCCAGTACATGCCCAGAATCTCTGGTGGCCTCATCCAGCATGTGTTAATGCCTATGCCCCCATATCTCCACTATTATGCTCACTAGATTAATAGTAAGTGCAGCCACCACTTCTGCTGCAGCAATGTAGACATGCTCCAAGGGACAATTTCTTCATAGATAAGCTAACTTGCTGATGTTTCAGCTGAAGCAGTTTGCTTCATCAAAAATGATTAGAGGCCTTGGGAAACATGATTTACAAGGACAGGTTAGAATAATTAAGATTACTGAGTGTGAAGAAGAGAAGACTGAAGGGAGATTTGATAACAGTCTTCAAATAACTGAAGGGTAGTTATAAACAAGATGGTGACAGACTATTTCCTATGGCCACAGGGGACAGAACAAGAAATATTAGTCTTAAATTGCAGCAAGGAGAATATAGGGTGTGTGGCAGGCCAGTAGGGGGTGCTCCCACGTTGAGCCACCCACCTGACTGCGCCCAACCACCTTCCAAGCTCCGAGTGCCTCCCTGGGGGCGCCTCACGTCTGGCCAACCCCTCTTCCTGGAGCATACCTGCTAGCCTGGGGGTAGAGCTGCCACCACCTAGGGATGGGCTTGATTCTGGCTCTGCGCCCCCTGGGAAACACAGGCCTAGTAGCCCTTGAGGGTACTTAACTCACTTCAAGAACTTGGGGTGCTTCCCTCAGTCAGAAGCACAAGTAGTGGTCTCCCTTAGTCAGCCGAACCAAGGGGATCCCAAGGCATAATCTAGACCCACTCCCAATAAGTCTCCCACACTAAGTACAAAGGAGAACTTTACTGGTTACAAGGAGTAGGGTTGGAATAGGGTACAGAGTTGAGCAGTATCACAGAAATCCCATAGATCAAACAGGGTGGCTGGGTAGCCTTCGATCACACATCTGAGTTACTGCAAGCTATATATCTAGTTAGATCTCGGATAGATTACTCACAAGTATCACCCAGAGGCAGGGGGGGATTCCCCCTGGAGGGAGGCAGTTCCTTTCTCTCTGAGTTTTTCTCATGGCTGCTGCTTCCTCCTCCTGGGCAGTCTTTAACTTATATAGCCTTTATGACCTAATTTACCTGGTCCAATGGAGGCCAGCACCTGTTGGCTGTCAGCCAACCAATTTGAAATGCATCACTAGTTGCTGAGCAGACTGGCAGTTCCTAGCTCCCCAGGTAGCCCAAGCCCCTCACCCAGGTATGTGATGCCAGTCACGTAGGCAGAGGGAGCAGGTTTCCCCCCTTCCTCAGGAATGTATCCAGCTCAGGTGACCTAAAGAGATAGGGTAAGGTGTGTATCCTCTGTTGGGCCCACCCTAACCAAACTCTCACAGAGCAGAGTTTTTGGGGAGAAACAAAGGTGGCCTTCTGCCGCAGGGTGGATATTAGGAAGAATTTTCTAAGTCAGGGTTATACAATGGACTAGATTGCCTAGAAAGGTTGAAGTCTCAATCAATGGAAGTTTTTAAGAATGAGGTTTAGACAGAGAAGATTCTGCCATGAGGAGGGATTGGACTAGATGAGTTCCCCAGATACCTTCCAGCCTTATGTTGCTAAAAGTCTATGCTTCTCTATCTAAAAGCTTCTCTTAGCTGTGCTGAAAGCTAAGGAGACTAGTCGGGGAGGCACTGAGGTCCCAGAGGGGAGGGGAGTTAGGAGTCCAAGAAGAGTGGTTGTTCCTGAAGGAGATGATCCTCCCAGCCCAAAGGGTGGCAATCCCAACACGGCTCAAAGGGGGCAAGAGTCTCAAAAGCCCCCATGGGTCACCAAAAGCATCCAGGAATGTCTCAAAGCTAAGAAGGAGGCGTACACCCAATGGAAGGGAGCAGCCATCACCAGGGAGGACTAGGCCTCCGTTGCTCGGGATTGTAGGGGGGCTGTTAGGAAGGCCAAGGCGGAGATGGAACTAGCAACCTGGATCAAGGATAACAAGAAATCCTTTTTTACCACAGGGGGTAAAAAGAAGGTTCCAGGTAATGTGGGACCGCTGCAGGACATGCTTGGAAGTCTGGTGGTCTCCATAACAATTTCTTTGTTTTAATTTAACAATTTATTTGCCTCCATTTTTCTAAGCAGGGACCAGGTCATCCCCCACACCAGGATCCCTGATGGTCCCAGGGGAGGCACAGCCAGGCCCAGGGTCAGAGAGGACCTAGTCAGGGAACTTCTGGTGTGACTGGACGTGTTCAAATCAGCAGGTCCTGACGACCTCCACCCCTGAGTATTGAGGGAATTAGCAGAGGACCCCTGGCACAGCTTTACGAGCACTCATGGTGCTCTGTCGAGGTGCTGGAGGACTGGAAAACGGCCAATGTGGTCCCCATTTTCAAAAAAGGAAGGAAGGAGGACCCAGGCAACTATAGGCCCGTTAGTCTTATTTTGGTCCTGGGGAAGCTCTTTGAGAAAATTATCCAGGAGCACATCTGCGAGGGGTCAGCAAGGGAGTTTATGCTTAGGAGCAATCAACACGGGCTCATTAGAGGCAGGTCCTGTCAGACCAACCTGGTGGCTTTCTATGACCAGGTCACAAAATCCTTGGACACAGGTGTCGCAGTGGACATAGTCTTTCTGGACTTTAGGAAGGCCTTCAACACTGTCTCTCACCCCATTCTCGTTAAAAAATTAGGAGATTGTGGTGTCAGTGGCTACACGGTCTGATGGGTCACCAATTGGCTGGAGGGCTGCACCCAGAGAGTGGTGGTGGATGGGTCATTTTCGACCTGGAGGGATGTGGGCAGTGGGGTTCCCCAGGGCTGGGTCCTGTTCAACATCTTCATCAGCGACTTGGATGAGGGGGTGAAAAGCACCTTGTTCAAATTCGCAGATGACACTAAGATGTGGGGAGAAGTGGGCACACTAGAAGGGAGGGACAGGCTGCAATTGGATCTGGACAGGTTACAGGGGTGGGTGGTGTGCGGGCCGGGAGCGACCTGAGCCCTTTTCCGCGCTGCACGCGGGCTGTGGTCAGCAGCCCAGGCACGTCGGGTCGGAGAGGGAAGGCCGTCGAGCTGGAATTAGGCACAAACGCGTATTGGTAGTTTAAAAGATTGTTTACTTACACTGAGATGGCAGTGGTGCAGGCTGGAAAACTTGCTTAAGTTGCGGTTACAGACAGGAAAGAAGAGAAGTGGACAAGAGTTCTAAACTCGTGAACTCTAGCCCAATCCGGCTGAAGGCTCTGAACACGCGAGCCTGTCGTCTCAACCGAAGAAAATACTCGTCCGAAAGAGCTCTGAATAAACTCTCATGAAGTTTGCTAGGCTCCGTGGGTCCAGTTCTTTTGCGCGCCGGAAGGGATACGTCTGGATTGCGCTTGGCGACGGGGAGAGGCTAGAGGTTGATCAGACCTCTGTTGCCTGCTTTAAATGCACTGGGTCCGTAAGGATCCACAGCGCTTAGAGATCTTCACACAGCGTGAAGTCTCCTCCTCCCTTGTTCGTGGAGTCCTCCAACTTGGGCGGAAACCACTCAAGCCTCTT
>NW_005842279.1:154635-170782 GCF_000455745.1 Alligator sinensis
GATCAGGAAAAGGTACAGGGGTGGGCGGCTCAAAAGTGTAAAGGTTTCAACACTGATAAGTGCACAGTACTGCACCGAGGGAGAAAGAACCAGCAGCATACCTACAGGCTAGGGAACTCCCTTCTTGTCAGCACAGAGGCAGAAAAGGATCTTGGAGTCATTATAGACTCCAAGATGAACATGGGCCGCCAATGTGGGGATGCAAAAGGAAGACTACCCACACCTTGTCATGCATCCACAGATGCATCACGAGCAGGTCCAAGGAGGTGATCCTCCCCCTCTATATGACATTGGTCAGGTCGCAGTTGAAGTACTGTGTCCAGTTCTGGGCGCCGCACTTCAGGAGGGATGTGGACAGCATTGAGAGGGTCCAGAAGAGGGCCACTCACATGGTCAGGGGGCAACAGGGCAGGCCCTACAAGGAGAGGCTACAATACCTGAACCTGTTCAGCCTCCACAAGAGAAGGCTGAGAGGGGATCTGGTGGCCATCTATAAACTTGCCAGGGGGGACCAGCAGGCAATGGGAGAGTCCCTATTCCCCTGAGGACTACTAGGAGTAATAAGGAATAACGGCCATAAATTGACGGAGAGTAGATTCAGACTAGTTATCAGGAGGCACTACTTCACAGTCAGGGCGGCTAGGATCTGGAACCAGCTTCCAAGGGAAGTGGTGCTCACTCCTACTCTGGGGGTTTTTAAAAGGAGGATAGATAGACACCTAGCCGGGGTCATTTGATCCCAGCATTCTTTCTTGCCCATGGCAGGGGGTCGGACTTGATGATCTGCTTAGGTCCCTTCCGACCCTACCAACTATGAAACTATGAAAGGAGCTGCCTTTCCAGAATGGACATTGACACAGCAGCTGTAAAGTTCTTTGAGATGCTGGAGTATGTCCAGCATGGTGGAAACTGGCCTTACTTCTTGCTCCTCCCTCCTTCTCTGCCCTGCTCTCCCAGTCTGCTTGTTTCAGTGCTTCCTTAGTTTTTAATATCACACAAGAACAGATTAAGCCCACAGAGAAGCAATGCCTTCCTACCCCGCTAGAAGCCATTATCAAGCAAGAAAGTCCTTTTGCTTCTCAGCCAGGTTGCGCTGAGCACCCACGTTTAAATACATACTTCCCCCAGGATCTCTGCAAGGTATTTTTCATTGTTCTTACCAACATCAGGTGAGCAGGGCCAGGAGTTACAGCCAGGGTTGGTTGCTTCAATGCTTTCAGACTTGTAGCTGAGACAATGCTCTGTGATGGAGATGACAGGACCCCACTGGACCCCGACATGGCTCAGCAGCATGTTCCAGCTGCCTCAGCAGCACTGAGGAACAGGTTAGTTAATCATTATTTGTTATTCCTTGAGCCCAGAGAGGAACACACTGTGCCTGCCCATAAGTCCTTACAATTAAGTGGCTGGTAAGTAGCCATTGGCACATCCTCTAACCCAGGGGTTAGCAAAGGACAGCCAGCAGGCCAAATCTGGCCCACTGAAAATAATTTTATCTGGCCTCCAAATCACTGGCAATTTGTCAGCAGCTGGGTCAGTTGCCTGATGGCAACAAAATTGGCAGCAGGGCAAACCAGCAGCTGGAGAAGCACAGGTAGCAGCTTGTTACTTTGGTCTGATGCTGCTCAAAGGCTGCTGACCTCTGTTTTAACCCATGTGCTGGCTATGAAAGCTTGGACAGTGCCTCTTGCACAAGAATGCAAGACAGTGGCTGGGGCAAAACTGGGTTGTGGTAACAAGCCTGCCACAAAGTATATCAAAGTCCGCTAATGGCTTTCAACCCATTAGGCATAAGAGAGAAAGGAGCTTGCAGTACCCAATACCAGAACCATGCCATAAAATAATAAAAGTAATGGTTAAAATTGTAGGCAGAGACCTGACACACTCATTATATGAGTATCTCCAAGCTAAGAAAGCCAGAGAGAAAGGCTGAGCCAGCGTAACTAAAAGAAAGGAAACAACATATACATTTCAATTGAACTAGCAACTAAAGAAGGCAAAAGACTAAATATACATTTCAAGCAAAACCTGTAAAAGGTGCACTGAATACAGGAAAAATGTCCTGTACGTGACATCCTCATATTTTTCAAAACAGGCATCCAACATCTAAGGTGTTACAAATCTCTCAATCATTCAACGTATGTCTGGACTTCTGTAAATAGACCATCACTGGTAGAAGCTATTGCAAATTTGCCCCACTGATAAACAAATACCCAAAGACAGGTCCAGTGACCAATGCCTCTAAGCATCCTGCTTGATCACTCCAGGTCCATCACGTGTAATTGAGCTATAATTGCAGTGGCTGCAAGAAACACAAGTCTTCACACCTAGACAAATCCAAAACCAGGAGCCAGGCAATTTAATAATTGCAATATGACGGCCACCCTTTTCCTCCCTGTCTTGTTCGGACTCTAATCAGCCAACCATCAAGGAAAAATGCTTTGAATATATAGAATTAAACAGTATAAATTAAGGCAGAACTGCCAGCAAGGTGTGCAGTCCAGGAAAGATCAAGAAGCCATACTGCACCCAGCTTAATCAGCAAAGGATCCTGCTTGGTGAAGGCTGAAAGACTGGATCAGCTTCCTCTGCCTGCATCAGTGATAAAATACTATTGCAGCTAAATATGTATGTCATATTGAATGAAATAGTTTGAATGTTTGTAAAGGTTGCCCATTAGCCAGTTTCAGGAAGAAGATAGAATCTATCTCCTTATCTAGCTCATTGTTTTGGAGCTACGTGCGAAATGTCCTGACTTCGCCTAAAACCTTAATGTAAATTGTACCTTTAGAAATTTTTTACAAAGAAAGTAAATATCCTAAATTCCGAGACATCAAAGCCTAAGGCCTTTTAACCAAATTGCTAAGAAAAGAGTATTTACAGTGATATGGAAGTCTCCCCAAGAATAATTTAAAAAATGCTCAACAAAGGTAATTTCTGTTGAGTAAGATCCGAGCCCAAATTTGGGAGTTATGATGAATTGAGTAGGAGGAGCCCAATGACGGCAGCTCACTCAATAAAAACCTGTAACTTACTGTCCCAATTTGGAGGTGACTTCACTTGCAGAACAACGAAGGAAGAATCGCAAGTATAAGGTCGGATTAGATTGATCGCCTAATCAAGCCTCTCCGTGAACACGAATCTCTTAGTTCACGCTGAAGCCGCGGAGCGCCCGAAAGGGACTGAAGGAAGGGGACGTAGTCCTATCACTGGTGAGCCCAGCTCATTGAATCGTATTGCTGAGGCCAGCCTATTGAACCGTACTACTGAGGCCAACCCATTAAATCGTACTACTGAGGAATGAAACCATATTTTGGTATTTGGCTTCTCGGAATTCTAGGATTGTAAGTATATTATGAAAAATAACAGTATTGATTCAAATTTAACTTTTAGTTGTAATTGTAGTTGTTTTTGTAACACTAATTCTTATAGCATTGTTTGGGAAGGAAGTGCATTCGGAGCATTGTTTCTGATATATGTAACTATTGTGTTTTTAATGTTTGTGGTGTTTCTTAAAGCTAAGCAGTGTTATATACGTAGCAAAGAGTTTTAAAATAAAATTGTGTTGTATAAATTAAGTGTGTAATCATTGTGAAATCGTGCAATCAGCTAACTACTCCCCCAGCCAGTGCATCAAAACGAATCAGTAAATTGTGTGGGATTTTCTCTATTCCATAACCCACTAGAGACAATGTACTAGGACTTCTGTAATAGATCACAAGAGAAGGCTGAGAGGTGATCTTGTGGCTGCCTATAAATTCATCAGGGGCGGGCAGCAGGGAATAGGAGATGCTCTATTTAGTAGGGCACACCCTGGAATAACTAGGAACAATGGCCACAAATTGACGAAGAGCAGATTTAGGTTGGACATTAGAAAGAACTTCTTCACAGTAAGGGTTACCAGAATCTGGAATGGGCTTTCAGGGGAGGTGGTGCTCTCCCCTACCCTTGGGGTCTTCAAAAGGAGACTGGACAAGCACCTAGCTGGGGTCATCTGACCCCAGCGCTCTTTCCTGCCCAAGGCAGGGGGTCAGACTCGATGACCTACTGAGGTCCCTTCCAACCCTAATATCTATGAATCTATGAATCAACCGAGTCTTGCGTCAATTCTTAAAGCACTAAGTTTAATATTTCAGTTTCTAAGTGCAACACCCCGTATGGTCAGAAGGGGCCCAACATAAGCCAGTGCCACATCAGTGCAACCTACTCTTTCCTGAGGAAAGGCCTGCAACTTCTGCAGACAGGTATGTAGCTCAATGACTGGACTCTTAAGTCACCACAAGACCTATCCATTTTGTGGTACATATCAGCCTTAAATGGAGGGATTACTATCACTGCCAATAAGTGTGGCGGGGTGAGAAGGGAAGCAGACAGGGTCCACTGCCCAGTTCTGAGTGGGGACCAATGGAAGTCAAGGATAGGACAGCTCATTGGAAACAGGCATATGGGGATCAATCCCATTTTTGCAGGAGAGAGAAAAGTCCTCCTAAGCAGAGAGAAGTCTTTGCAAAGGGGGAGGCAAGGACACAGCATGGTTTCCTCACCCCCATCCTCCCACCCCCAGTTTGAGCAAAGGCTGTCCCTTAGCACATCTTGCTCTCCACAGGCAACATTGTATTATTAATAGCTAGCAAAACCCTAGTACTTTTGCTGTGATTTGTCCCATAGCAGCCGTAAAGAGGGGTGGCAGGCTCTTCCACAACTGTAGCTCTGATACCACTTCTTCTCTGGTCCTTTCACCAGGATCTTTGTTGAATTGGTCCCTTGTCACTGACCACATGGTTTGTTCCATCCCAGGTGTGTGTTCCAGTTCCTCCTCTCCCACTGGTCTTGGGAGCTTCTCCAGCCCAGTCCCCATCTTCTCTATCCTGCTCGTCAAATATCAAACTGTACTACCTCCCATGGCTGCCACGCCTCATAGTAAGCTCCACACTTGGGACAGTGCCAGCTGTTGTCAGACTTCTCCTACCAGGGGCAGTTGGTCAGGCCGAGTGACGTACATGTCCTTCAGGTGGTTACTCTCTCCCATACCGGAATCACTATCTGCCTGGCCTCCACTTTGGCTGGTGTTTTAGACAAGTTGCTATGGAGGTGCTGATTTTGGATGCAGCTCCCAAAATCGCACTGCTTGATGGACAGAGGGCAACAAGAAAACTAGCATGGTCCTCTGGCCAGCCAGCAGCATGCTGGGACAAGGATCTCCTGGATAGCACTTCTGTTCTAGCCTTGTATCATCACCTGCTCACCAGCTTTAGCTATTTTTTGCATGCTGTACATCATGGCAGCTTGGGGACCAGGGTTGGCTTTTATTAAAGCAATATTTAATAATGGATTTGGATGCTGACACAGTTGTGTGCTCCCTGTAGCAAGCAGATAATGCAAGAAGTAAAAATTGCAAGGTGAGGTAATATCTTTATTGAACCAACTTTATAGTTGAGAGAGATGTGATGATAAGCTTTCAGGCACAAAATGCCTTTCTCTAGCAACTGCAAGGTTGATCCAATAAAAAATATTACTTACCTCACAATTCTGGCTTCTCATGAATCCCCTGAACCATCATGACAACAGCAATGCTACTCAGCAGATAATGTGCCCACACATGCCACAGCACCATGTGGGAACTCCATTCTCCCAAAGCCATCTAAACATTTCAGGAACATTACCAGCATTCTCCATCCACAGCCAAGCCACAGAAAAAATCGCTTCACAAACCTCCAACAAAATAGCGCCAGCCATTGACTGAACTGGATAGCCATTGACTTATAGCATTTCAGGGAGCCAGCTTCCAGGCAGCAATAGCAGTCTACTTTGGGACCTCTCTGGCTTCCTTCAGGTTCTTGTCCTGGCACTAGAGGGCCAGGGCAGGCTCCTTACATATAGCTTCATAAAGGCAGTCATCCTTATGCAGAAGTTTTGTAGCTAGCTGGACCTGTCATAGGCAGCCTAGTAGAGTGGGTAGGGCCAGCCTCAGAATCAAGGAAAATCTAAAGGCCAGAATCAGGAACCAGATGTTCTAAGGCAGGACCCAAGACCAGAGCCAAGGCTCTGAGACTGATCCAGACAGCGCCAGAGACCAGAATAGCTGGGGATAGCCCAGCTGGAATGGAAACTAGGTAAAGACAGGGACTGGAGACAAGGCAAGAGCTTGGAAGCAAAGATCTGGGGACTGGGACTGGAGATGTGCAGTGTCTGGAGACTGCTTCAGGAGCAATGTACATTGTACAGATGCTTACGCAGCCCTTAACTCCAGAGTCACAGCAAGTCGGGCAAACCAGCTTACCAGGCAGCCTGCTCAGCCCCACCTAGGGCTGGCCAGCTCATTAGGCAGCTAATGTTATGCTGATTGGCCTGTGACCCAGCTGGAGAGACTCAACCCTTCCCTTCCAGCAGTGGTCAGCCCAGTTCTATGTGACAATGGGATGCTACCACACTAGGCTTGTGATCTGGCATGAGGCCTACCGCACCACAGAGGGGCACAGAACCATCCATGTCCATTACCTGCTAGCGCACAGTCTACACAGTCTTCTCCCCACAACAGTGTAATGTGGTGTGGAAGAGTGCAGCACGTGCCCTAGGCACCGCTCGAGGGAAGGGGAGCCAGAAGGATTAGAAAGAGGGGAGAGAGTAGAAAATGCCTCACCCTGTGGATACTGCTTGTTTTCCTGCTGCTTTCCTCTATGACACATGTTACCGGCACAGGCAACATGTGTAATAGGGCACAAGACTTTCTGGGAATCATAGTTTGCAGAACAGCAGTGGAGTTTGCTGCTTCTGGGAGGAGAACTGACCCCACCACTGCACACACTAAGGAGGGGGAATTGGGGGGCACATGCCTCTCCAAACTTATGCATGAAGCAGGGGCAGGTGTGGGCTCAGGACTTTGCAGCCTGCTGCCCTCCCCTTGGGGCCTCCACAACGCAGCATGGAAGTGGAGATGCTCAGTGCTCCTGCTGCCAGGAGCTCCACACTGGCTGCAGCAGCATGGTGAGGCACCCCCTGCCCACCCGGCCTCCATGGGGGTGGCAGTGGTGGCATGGAGTTGTGCCCTCTGCTGATGCTGGGCGTCAGAGGACACCTTGCCATGGTGGCGTGGGACTCAAGGGGGACGGCAGCAGTTCAGGGAACTCCAATGATGAACAGCCCACATCCTCCCCCACCCTGCATGTGCTCAGCTCAGCTCTGCTCCAGCCGTGCCACCAGAGGGTGGGAGGGAGGGAGGGGAGGTGGGCTTGTGTCCCACTTTTCCATTTTTAAAAGCTGAGGACATACCCACTCAGGGGCTCAAGAAGGACAGAGAGGCTAGATGCCTAGAAGTGATTCCTAGAATGGCTTTGACTCAGCACAGTGCTATGAACCATGGGATAGCTGCCCAGAAATCCTAGCACCCAGCTCAAGTTACTGCAGCATCAATGTGGACATGAGTTGAGTGTGGCTCAGCAGCAAAGATGCTCAGGCCTGTGTAACCCTGGTACTTGTGGCTTCAACATGAACTTAGCATCAGTCCAGGGACTTCAAGAGTGCTGCCCTTGTGGGTACTTGTACAGGTCTCCTCATCGCCATCATTTCTGAGCAGCCCCTCACCTAAATGACTTCCTCCTCAGAGCACACCTAGGAATAAGGCTTATCCTAAACGTTTTGACTGAAAAAGTGTCCCACCCCAAAATGTAACTGAATCAAAACCAAAAGCCTTTTTGTGTGTAGAAAACCATTATTTCTGACTACATTTTTAAAGAGGATACAAATTTTAGTTCAAAATTGTCTCAATTTAGGTTTTGGAAACTGAGGATTGCTCAAAAATTTAGGTAGCTTTCCTATTTATTTTATTTTCACCATTAAATGCAATACAAGTGAGGTTTTGAGGAGAAGCCCCTTCTTTGTTTGGTTTTTTTTCCTCCATTTTTCCACATATAACTTGTGGTAGCTTCACCAACTTTGGAAAAGTGACAGAGTGGCAAGAGGAAAATAAGTTGTAATTTTTTCATGGAAAAGCTCCAGGACCTAGCACGTTGCTCACACTCATGCACTTAGACAAAAATAAAAGGGAAAGGTAGGAAGCAAAGCAATTTCAAAGCTTTGAAAATTCAAAATGATTTGAAAAAAATAGTCTTTGACTATTTTCAAACAAATGAAAAATAGTTCTGTTTTACATTTTGCAAAATGGGGTGTCCTCCCTCAACAAAGCTCTCTCCATAAGATAGCTAAGTATTTCTAATCCTGTTTTGCAGATGGGAAATTGAGATGCAAGCAGATTAACGGTCAGATGCTACTCTGCCTATCAGGCATCTAAGTGGATTGAGGTGCCTAAATGCAATTCTTTTCCACCCTGTTCAAGTTCTGAAAATCCATACATGCATTAGTTTTTGTAACACACTCTCATTTGACCCTTAAGACTGAATTATGAAAATTCATTGATGAGGAGGAGGACCCATCTACCTTGTGCACTGACTGCTTTTCAAGGACTCATGCTGGGTGGAATATAATCACAATTCTGTGCCTAAATCCACCTATGCACCTCATAGATGGAATGAGATCTGGCCCTCAATGACTTGCCCCAGGACACAAAGCCCTGGCACACATTACATTTATGTCACAATTAACCTGGTTGTGGGCTACTGTATTGGGTGAGCTGCTCCATCACCTCACACTTAACAAGAAGGTTTCTGCTCAATGCTTTGGCTGTTTCTGCTCCATGATGCCTGTGCTCTCTGCCATAGCAGGGAGGCTGAATGCCAATGAGACAAACGTGGGCTCATTCTCAGGCACTGGCCTTCCAGAGCTATGTGTACACTTTGAGCCTATGCTGCTAATGTTTGAACACACTGCCATCTGCATTACCCAAAAATGTACAGTCATTCATTGGGTAGCTGCTATGTCAATGCAAAAGCAGGGAGAGAATATTGATAGTCCTCTCTCTCTCAGCCCTTGAACTAACCAGCAAGGCATTTTATACAGTCTGAAACCTTCACAGGTACATTAACTGCAGGAAGCAAAGTGCACTAAGATGATGCTTCCCACTGCTTCCTCTTCTCTGCCTGCAGCTGTCCATCCACATTTGCAATGATTGTCCACTGCTCTTAATTTTTTGGACCTACTTTCGCCAGGCCATTTTATTTTTACCTTGTGGTTTGACTGGGAACAGTTTGCCAAGTATGCTCCTGCTAAGCTGTTCTAAATCACAGAAGCCATGTGGATTTATCTGTGCTATCTACTCAAATGAGCATCACACAAGCAGGAAGGGAGAAGACAGGAAGTAGCCCTTGGTTTTGAATCTCTCAGGGGGAGGCAAGAGTTTAAGGAGAGGAAGAAGAGAAGTTAGAAACACATTACTCCTTTTCTTCTGAGGACTTGGCCCAGGGTTCATTCCCAGATGTATTGGCTGGGTGCAAGCTCTTCTTCTAAATCTCTTGACATAGTCACACAAAGGAATTATATTCTTGGTCCTAGCTGCAAAGGATCCAGTCAGGCCCTTGTCTAACTCCTAGAATCACCAGGACAGCGGAAATGAGAGTGGGGAACCATGTCGCCATTGGCTTTAACCTTCTGTGGTAGGACAGGCCCTGGAGTGGCCATGGCACCCCCTAGAGACCACCCTAATTCTGCCTACACTCCTAGTCCCCTATATAACCTCCCCTGTTTATCTTTCCTGCCACACCTTGGTGTTCTTTGGCTAGATCAGGAGGCTGCCCCTAAGTCCTGGAATGCTTTCACCAACAACATCAAACTGACCTCTCATGGTTTCTGGGCCCTCTGCCCACTAACCAGGGTTTGAATTATGGGGGAGCTCAGGGCTCTGAGCCCTCCCCCCCCCAGCCACCCCCACCCCCACCACCACCACCCCCACTGCAAGGAGTCAAAGTGTAGTTCGAACCCTGCCACTAACCAAAATTTCACAGTTCTCTGTGGGTGTGGTCTCTCCAACCACAGCAAGCATACTGGTGCCCAGCTGGCACTACTCCAAACCAGCAGTCACCACCCACAGGTGACGCGGAGGGGCGGCACAGGGGGGATGGTTCCTCCCCCGAGATTGGCCACCGCCAAAGCTGCCACCAGCTTCTGTGGGTGGTCACCACTTGCCACTCGCCCTCCCCTCGCTGCCAATGCAGCCAGTAGCATCTGCAGGTAGTCCCAACTCGCAGCTTGCCACCCCACCTCCCTGCCCCCGACACCACTGCCGGTGGCTGCAAGCGGTCCCTGCTCACTGCTGCCAACACCAGTGGCTGCAGGCAGTCCCCAGTCGCCTCTCACTGCCATGGTGCACCCCCCAGTCTCAGGAGGCACCAGTCATTCATGTCACCACCCATGGCCCTACTGGCCCTAATTAAGCTTTAGGGCTCTTAATTGTGGCCTCCAGCCACCCCCATAGCCACACCTATGCCTTGCAGGTGTCATTCCATTATCCAAGTGCCAGCCTGTACAGGCTGCAGCCCTCCTGGCTTTAGCCCACTGGTTGCTCTTGCTGCAGACTCCTAAGCCTAGGCCCACTTGCTCTGGTCTGGTTTCTCAGTCCCAGCCTCTCACTGACCTCAGGCCACCTCTGTTCCCGCTCTGGGCTCTGGCTTATCTCCTCTCAGCCTCAGTCTGCTTCTGTCTTATACCTCTGCCTCTGGCAAGGCTTAAAACCTGGCATGCCCTTCAGGCACTGCTTTGGTCTTCTTTTCACCCCTACAGTTGTCCCCCTACCTGATCCTCTGTTTTAAAACTAAAACAGAAATGCAAGCAACCATTTTAAACTCAACCACTCAAGACCCCCTCTAGGTTATTATACTACTGCCAAGCCACCTCCCCACTCCATGGCTCTCCCAGCCCTGGGAGCTGACTTGGCTTGCAGCTCCCACTCCTTGCTAGCCTGAGCTAGCAGGAGCTCTTATCATCGCAGAGTTCAGGGCTGCCTTGGGCACTCTGCCTCAAGGACCCAGGCTTATATCCCCTGGGCTCCTCCCCTTCCAGTCAGGCTTTCCCCCAACAGGCCACAGGTTTGTCCTCTCAGCCTGCAGAGCAGCCTATTGCTTTTTCTTTGGCCAAGCTGCAGTAGTCCCCCTACTGCCTACCCAGGGCTCTGCCATATTTTCCTACTGCTAGGCAGCTAGCCATGCAATAGGCACTTGCAGGCTATGAGTTTCTGGCTACCTGCTCCCATCCTGCTCCCATGCAGCTAGCCCCAAACAAGCTGTCTTTACCTGCCTGAGGACATACCTGCTGCAGTTTCTCTCTCAAAGTAACAAGAGCTTCTGGCTCCCTACTACGGCTTTCCATTGGAAATGCACCACTCCTGCCATGAGAGCATCCTGGGCACCAGTACACCAGAGTGCAGGATGCATGACCTCAGTGTTCACTTTCTGCAAACCCCACACACACTCCCATTTCCCTCAGGTGGCTGCTATTGATCACGGGAAACACATGGTTCTGCTTCTGCTCCCTGACTGGGTGAGTGTGATAAGTATAACCAGGATCAGTTGCTCACCACCAGGGAAAAAGAGAGGACTTGGCTCTATCTTCTTCACTGGGCTGGCCAGCCAAGTTGAGATTGTATAAGGGATGTTACAGCTGTCCCCTAGCACAGGCCAGTAGCCAGTGACTACCCCTCCCCTGGGGTAAGGAGGAAACGGTGTGACTCAGATGGGTATCTCTGGCACACAGAGGCCACCCTGGGACAGTGCATTCATGTTCTGCACAGGAAACATCTACAGACATAATTTATCCCCCTGTGCAAGCGAATGTTTATTAATATCTTTATTCTTCCAGGAACTAGTTAAAAAATCAAAAGGAGCCTGGATGTTTTGTTCTGTGATTGGCACATGCAGCACCCCTTTATTTTGACTCCCAGCTTCTCACTCCCAAGGCCCTTGTGCCATTACTCTGCCTTCTGCAACCAAGGCCCACTGTTAACACCATTTACGCAGACTGAGCTGCAAATGGTAAAACAGAATTAAATGAACCTCAGCTTGCAGGTCACAGGTAGTTAATCACGAGAGAGCCCTCTGAATTACTGATGCTGTCTTCCTGGTGGGTCGGTGGAGGGACACTGCTGCGGTCCCTAGGCATCGTGGCTGACCAGACACACGGCCTTATTGAAAGTGATCTACTGCTTGATGCTAATTTGATCTAATGGTAACTTGCAAATTAAACACTGCGTTTATGTCAATAGAACACTAAAAACTGGTGGAGGATAAAGTGGGTTAGTGGACAATGAACATCCTCTTTTCTCCTGGGAGCCCAGCACAAACTGCAGCCCTGCAAAAAATGAGCCTGGTGGCCTCAGGTCATATCTTGACAGATAGCAGTACTCCAGCAGCAGGCTGAACACATCATTAACCACACAGAGACCTGCCCTGAGATGAGTTTGTCCCATCATTCACTTCCATAGGGAGCTTCCTGTGGGTGTGTTCATATATAGCCCAAATGCATCTGAGCCAGGAGTCCCATGTACAGCACCAGTGCCCCATGCCCCAGTTACAACATGGTTCCACTTTGGGGTGCAGATGGGAGCTCAACCTCATTCCATCACTTTGGACATATCTGCCCTGGAGGCTGGAACCACATCAGCACTTGATACAGTTGTAGCTGTGAAGAACCAAAGATGTCACATCACTCCATTTCAGCTAAATCAAGGTGCATAGTGGAGATTTTTAGTTCCATGACTGAAAATCCATGAAAAAAAAAAATCAAGAAAAAATAATGTTTGGGCCAAACTGATGCTGATTTTCTTTTTTATTTTTCAACTAAATTAAAGAAAATCAACATTTCAGGACAACCCAAAACATTGTGTTTGAGACAAAATAAAATGTTTCATTTCATTTGTGCTTTATTTAAAACCTATTTCCTGCTTTCTTTTTCTTTTTTTTTAAATCTAGGTACAATTTTTAAGCACAAGTTGCCCCCTATAAGTAGAAAGGAAAAGTTTAAAAATTAATTTTGTAAATGTTGAAACAAAACTTTTTGGCATCTTGGAAATGAAACATTTCCTTTTTAAAAATGTCAAAGCAATATGCCACTTCCCTCAACCTTTTTTCACTGAAGCCACATTTGCCTCAATTTTGTGAATAATTTGGTACTTTCAAAACACCATTTTTGGGGGCAAATTTATTATTAATGGGGGAGGGGTTGAAAATCACCCAATTCTAACTACAGGTTTCTCCTCATTGTGGGTATGTGCCCAAGCATCAGGGGTGCATCAAGCATCAGGGCATGGAGACAAGAGCCACTAGATCTGAAGGGAACAGACACATGGGAAGATCCTCCATATTGGAAAATGACAGGATTGTGCTAAGGCAGTTATTGCATCTGCTTCTACCCAATGGACTTGGGGCAGGACAATTTTTGAGCTTCACACAAGCACCCTAGGATACATTTTGTATGCTAAAGAGAGAGAGAGCAGGTAATCATACAGGTAAACATGCAACCTTGGACCAATTATTAGCTGTCTCTGCTCCTCAGCTCTTCAAGTGTAAATGGGGATAATACCTCCTCTTGTCTATCTAGAGTTTTATGTTTTCTAGGACATGGACTGCTATGGACATATACACTACTCAGCACAAGGGGGTCTCTTTATCAGCTGACACCTCCCTCCCAGGCTCTGGAAGAAGAGAAACAATCGGCACATCTACATGAAATGCGTTAATGCACTTTAGCCTAAGTTAATGTGCATTACAGGCATGTATCTACATGTGCAAGCCCTCAGGTGGCTGCTATTGGTCATGGGAAACACATGCAAGCCCTTAATGCTCATTAATGTAGGCTAATCATGCCTAAATTTGATACTAGCAAATGCAGGTATCAAATTTAGGTGCGATTAGTTAATGCACATTAAAGCACGTGCCTGAGCCCAGCCCCAGGGAACATCTAAGGGCTGGGGTGCTAACTTGGGACTAACACTCTTAAAAGTATCTCATGGCACCCAGGATGCTTCCTCACCCCGGTTGAAAATCTCTGGTCTACATCACATCCCCAGCATTACTAGGGGGCTACTGCTGAGCAGTGTGGAAGCTCATTCAGCCTGAGCCAACCTGCAGGAGCAGAGGCTATGGCCCCCTGCTAGAAAGGTGGGCAGTAGAGGGCCTTAGCCCTGGGGGTATAGGCAGGGAGGGGCTTATCAGTGAAAGTGAAGGTACTGAGTCAGGAAGGTGTTAGGTAAGGTAGCAGCATCAGAGGTGGTTTGACCAGGGACTGCTGAGTATTGTGTACCCAAGTGGACCCCAAACTCACCTGGCCACACCTGGAAAGAACTTGGCAATGGCAGGAAGAGATGGGTGAGTCAGTTTGGGGGTGGGGAGCTACAGGGAAAGGAAGGTTCTGAACTGAGCAGGCATGGGGAGGTTCTGACTAAGGCATCCTTGGGCTCTGGGAGGGAAGGGCTAGGTGTGGGGATGATTGTGTTGTGAGTGAATTTGAGGTGAAGTGAAGACAAGGGAAGCAGAGTGCAGGGAGAGAGGCTGGGACTGGGGGAGTTCAGTGAAGGCATGCACCCTCCCACCTGGCTCTTTAGTGTCCCCATCATAGGCAATGCTTGAGGGTGGGGAGGGGGGCACATGGGGGTATAGCAAAACCCCCAGTTTTTCTTTTTTTTATACATATCTATATATATATGATAGATATGCATTCTCTTCTGTTCCCCAATTATTTCTGGCTTTTCTTTCACTCCCTCTCTATTCCCTATAGACAAGCATAAGCGAGCTCAGACTTAAGATAAGCTTTAACATTTTTATTTTGGTAGCAAGTTTTTGTTTTGGATATCCACTGTTTTATACTGTATTATTATTAGGTTTGTATTGATTCTTACTGTTGTATATTGTATTATTATCATTTTCATATTGATTTTTATTATTTCATATGGATATTGTATGGTTTAGGCCTATGTTTGTAAGTGAACCAAAGTCATGTCAAGTTTCCATTTTCTATGTCAAGTCTCCATCTTGTGTCCTCTGCCCGGGCATCCCCTGTGTTGCAACTGTATGAGTCACGTACCCCTCCCATGTAAATTGGTTCCCAGATGAATGAGAGTGATTGGGAATGATTGAAATACAATGGTAGCAGGCCTCTACTGAATGGCCTGCAATGACCAGGCCATCACCTCGCATTGATTCATCCAGGAACCATGGACCTCACCCAGGAACAGAGACAAGGACCCAGCATTTGAAAGACAAAAGACCCTGCAGAACCAGCAACTCTACCATTGTACCCCACCATTACAGATACCCGAAACTGCACATCCCTGCATGGAGCACACATGCTCAGTACGCCAGGAGCTGACCCTTGCCTGGGCATGCTCCTGTCACTAGGTTTCACACAAGGTCTGCCCCTATAAAAAGGGACAGTGAAGACAGACCCCGTGGGATGTCCTCTCCATCTGGACCAGCACCATGCCAAACCACCTGTCCACCCAGAGACCCTGCCAGTGAACCTCCTCTGGACAAGGACCCCTTTCCAGCCTGGACAGGTAGCTATCACCCCCCACCCCCTCTTCAACCAAAGACTTGGACTCTGCTTCTCTTCCCTACCTGGATTCAAACCCTTTCACTGAGTCTCTTTCTCCTGCTGCCATTGTGAGCACTTGTGTTTTTGTGTGTGTACGCGCGTGTGAACCAATAACTTGGACGACTACACAGTCTGGTGGGTGGCGAATTGGCTGGAGGGTCGCACCCAGAGAGTCAAAGTTCTCAGCCTCAGTTTCCAGCCCCAGTTTACCTTAAGTAACCCCAAGCCTCAGTTCCTCAGCCAGCTTCTCTGTAGTCCACAGTTCTAATGCCAGTTCTGGCAACTTTCACTCCCTACGCTTTAACTCTCTCTCTCTCTCCTTAACCTTCCCCCAAGTATCCCGGGCACCCCATCCCGGGTACCCCAAGCACACACATACATACTGTGCCATCCAAGTTAGGAACTTACCTATGTGTATTTGTAGGTGGGTTGTGTGTGTGTGTGTATGGCATTGTGTGCATGATATACGAATTAGTGATCTGTGTCTAACTTTTGGGGTGTATAGTGTATGTGCTTGAATTGGCGATAAGTATGCATGTGCCTAAGCTAGTTTGGATGTGTATGTGCCTGAGCTGGTAGTGTGTGTGTGTGTGTGTGTGTGTGTGTGTGTGTGTGTGTGTGTGTGTGTGTGTGTGTGTGTGTCCCCATTTTTTTTGTGTGTTTATATATGTGCTAT
>NW_005842279.1:170824-208348 GCF_000455745.1 Alligator sinensis
GCCTCCCCCCTCCCCCAGCCCCGCAGTTGATGCGGCTGCTGGCGGCTGCAGGAGATCTCCGCTTGCCGCCCACCACTCACCACCTCCCTCCCCCCCATCACCTCCCACTGCTCACTGCCGCCCACCACTCACCACCTCCCTCCCCCCCATCACCTCCCACTGCTCACTGCCATCACTGCTGCCACCTGCAGGCAGTCATTATGCCACCCCAGCCTCCAGGGGCACGCATCGTTCATGGTCCCCATGTGCCAGCCTGAAAGGGGAGAGGGAGCTAGGGCACATGACTTATAAGGAAAGACTGAAGGAAGTGGGCTTATTTAGACTAGAGAAAAGGAGACTGAGGGGGGACTTAATAGCAGCCTTCAACTACCTGAAGGGAGGTTCAAAAGAGTTTGTAGCTAGACTGTTCTCAGTGGTGGCAGATGACAGAACAAGGAGCAATGGTCTCAAGTTGCAGCAAAGGAAGTTTAGGTTAGATATTAGGAAGAACTTTCTCGCTAGGAGAGTTGTAAAGCACTGGAACAGGTTACCCAGAGAGGTGGTGGAAGCTCCATCTTTGGAGGTTTTCAAAACCCGGCTAGACAAACTTTGACTGAGATGATTTAGTTGGGACTGGTCCTGCTTTGAGCAGGGGGTTGGACTAGATGACCTCCTGAGCTCCCTCCCAACCCTCACGTTCTATGATCCTGTGATCCGTGCTTGTGAGAAACTATTCCAGTGGTCAGACCTCACACACCCACTTGCCAGCATGAAGTGAAGGGCAGGACCTGTCTAGTGCAGCAGAGTGCAATGCTTGTCATGACTGATCTGCACTCAGAAAGGGTTTGCCTTGTGCCTGTTGCAGACAAGTTCCCGCAATCCCCTGCTGCAGCAAAATTCCTCAAGGGCCAAGGAATCAGTGGATGCAAACACCCTCTGAGGGAGCACTGTGACTCTCCAAATGCCCCTCCCAGATGTGCACTTCCAAGAGCTGTTGTGTGCCTCATGCTGACCGACCCTATAACAATAAAATTCTCTCTGATCCACAGATTGCCTCATAGAGATGAAAAAGCAATAGTAGAAAGATGGAGCAAGTCCCCATCAGCAAAGAAAGGAAAGTGGATGTAGACTATTCTGCAATTTGGAGCAAAAAGGTTAGGTTTTCTATTTAGTGTTTTCTTTTGTCCATTTGACCAGAGGGTCTATTCTGGATGTGAGAAACTTTCCTGTCAAAAAATTCATTGAAATCAATACATGTCCAAGAAACATTCGGGTTCTGATGAAACACAATGGTTTTTAATGAAAACAGTTGGTAGAAAATGTTCTGACCTCTCAGCTGGCTTGTTGGAAAGAAACTTTCAGAACAGGATCTCACTTCTCTGGGTGAACCACAGATGTACAGCAACAATGCAGCACGCTTGCGCATTCAAATTACCTACCCCCAAAACCAGTTTAATATTCAGCCAATATTATGATGCTACCTAGACACATTACCAAGATCTTTCCAGCTGATAGGCAGAGACAAATTGGAAGAGAATCATTTTAAATAATTCTGAGTGAAATTTGCCTGTATGCAGATTGGGCTGCATACCCTGAAACTCATATTTACCCAAGATTGGACTGAAGTAGGACACTATTGCTGCCCCTCTGTACAGCAAGGGAGCACACCATTAAAATTCCATGAATCGGGAATCACAGACCCAGAAGCTACCTGTGACAGGGCAGTAAGCTTGCCCTGCCACAAAACCCCGAAGGAACAAAGGAAAAAGAGCAACTTACCAGAGCAAGCCCAGGTGGGGACAGGAGGCATGGCAAACCTGGGCAGGGAAGAAGCCGTGCTGAAGACCTGGAGGGTAATTAGCCCAATCAACTGGGAAGGCAGTGAATGGGACACTGCTGCGGCAAACACAGCTGATCAGCACGGGGAATTAAAAGGATGCCAACCAGTCAGTCGGCATTGGTCCAGGAGGGAAGATTGCATGAAGAGGACCCTAGAGGTACACGGTATGACAGCAGCAGTGAGAGACTGACCCAGGGGACTCAGGGAAGCGTCCCAAAGACTAACTTACCTGCAGAGACAGGGAGACGAGGCAGCTGTAGCATCCCAGCCGATGAGTCTGATTCTGGTGGGTGTGGGTGGCTGTTCCAGGGACCTGGAAGAAAGAAGAGACGGAGATGCACATTTACGTGAGTTTGGGGCGTTGTCCCCTGATGACCAGCCCTGAAGGATAAGGACTCGAGCGAACTGTGGGACAGTCGGCTTGGGACCCATGCAGAGAAAAATGGAGCAAGGAGCAAGGCACCTAGAGCCTAGTCAAGACAACCCAGGGGCTGAAGCTCCCATAGCAGAGAACAGATGCAAGTAAACATGTAACATCTGGTGTGGTACAGGCAGGGGATGGCGATGGTGGAGCCCTGCAAAGATGAGCCAACCTTCGAAGTCACAAAGCTAACATCTATCTTGTCTCATAGGACCGTGGTCATCTTTAGTTCCTTCCTTTTAACATCAAAGTCATGGTGGGCGAGTACAAGGAGACTATCTGGTCCAATGTGAGAGACGACAGCTTGCTTTGGGAGGACGTGGTTAATCGTTCACACTACCCTACACTGAAGATATCCCTGCCACGCCCACTCTCCTGCCATCTCAAGGCTACCACTCTTTCTTACAGATTTGGATCTGGCCACCATCATCCATGCCCTCATGACTTGGAGGTTAGCAATGTAGTCTACTGCAATGTGGTCTACATAGGGATGCCCTTGGCCATTTGGAAGCTGCAGCTGATGCAGAATACAGCAGCCATCTCCACTGGTTTCCAGTAGCTTTTCCAATTAAATTCAAGGTGCTTGTTTTGACCTATTAAACACTAAACAATCTTGGCCCTTCATATCTAAGGGGATGCCTTTTCCCTTGTGCCCCAAGGTAATCCCTAACCTCTTGCTTGGACTTTTGGTGCACTAAGTCTGCCTGGAAAAAACTCATGGGGCATCATTCTTGGTAGTCACCTTTCTGAAGCTCCCTCCCTCTTGAGGGCTGTAACAGCCCAAACCTGGACATCTTCCAGTAATGCTGTAAGAACTTCCTATGTGGACAGATGTTTAACAAGCAAAGTTAGGCTGGGATATTGCTTAGGGATTTTTTGTTTCCAATCTTATTTTAATATTCCACTTGCTTTCATATGTTATTCTGTCTTACTGTAAGGTGACATGAGCCTTTTTTGAGGGGGTGAAAGAGTGGCATATAAATCTAATAAATATAGACAAAGTGATAGGCAAGCTGAACAAAGCCTCTGTGTGTCAGGTGGTGGATAAGGGCCATACAAAGAGCACCCCACCAATGAGGGCCGCAGTGCTGGCACTTCTGCAGGCTGTTGACTCTGCCACAGAGCACAGGCTAGTCAGTGGCTGAAACTAGGGGCAGATAATTCCTGTGGATAGAAGGGGTAAAATAGCCCACCTGGGTACTACATGGGGACCCACTACAAAGTCTTTGGCTAAAGCTGGAGGCTGGCTGCTAGGCTGGCCCTGCCCTTGAACACCAATGGGTTTGAAAAGAGCACAACCTGAAGTCTAGTTTAATAAGAAAGGGCCCGTTTCTTCCTCCCCCTTCCCTAGCATCAATCAATAATAACTCTAATAAAGGCAGTGGATTGGCAGTGAGGAATGTTGGTGTAAGTAGGGATGTATTTAGCATTTATTAAGGGAAAGACAGCTTAGTCCAATGGCTAGAGACTGGGACTATAAATGGGCCACTTAGCCTGCTGACTTTTGCAGGAGAATCTTTTCCCTGCGAAGCATCTCAGGCAATTCTCCAACACAAAGTTCAGTCTTTAAATATACAAACAAACAAAAAAATCCCCGTGTCCTTTCCCTGAGATGAGGAGGGGAGCCTTTTCCTGCTCTGGCCGCTCCTTGCAGCGAGCTGTTCCTCCTCTCTTTTGCTTACTCTCCTGGGAGCTTTTAAAGCCTCCCAGTGGGACACTCCCTGCTTACCCAGATGCCCCACAGGTAGACTTTCTTAGCAGGGCTGTCTGTTCCTCCTTAAAGGTCCTGTTATCAGGACCATGCATCAAGCAGCCTGAACCCTGACCCCCTACCACACCTCACTCCCTGACAGGAAGATGTTGGTCTCAATTGTGGCGGAGGCCCAGAGTTCATCAGAGAGAGGACGCTGCCTGCATGTTACATTTTGGGCCTGGCATTGAGTGGCCCCTAGCATCACAAGGTTTAATCACTTGAAGAGTAAGTCTAGTGACCCTTCCTAGGCTGTCCTGTCCTCAGATTCAAAGCCCCTAAATTGCAGCATACTATACCAATGGCTTCAGAGCTCCTGAAATGGGGAACATGGCAAATACACCTGGTTGAAACGTGCAAGCAAGGGACATCATTTCTCTGGTGCAAGTGAAGGCTACATCCCATTATCTTTGCAGCGCAAAGCTTTCTGCTGGAATTGAGGCTTTGCAGGGTTGGAAAGCAAGGAGGAAGAAAGCAACTTTCCTTAACTTAAGCAGTTTGGGGTTTGGCAGGGGGGGTTCAAAGAGAAATCCCACCTGACTCACTTTAAATTCTCCAGTTTCCTCAGAGCTCTGCAGGGACTAACAGCTTCATTCCACCTCGTTACGTTATTCTTTTCAGCAATGGGCTTGTTAGAGAGGCTTCAACAGTGTAATTATATTCTCTGGGGGAAAGTTATTTTGACAGAGAAAAATGCTTATTGATCGCTTATGAAATTTTCTCAGCCCAGTGCCCCACCCCCTCCAAAGGTCAGCACAACTACCCACAGTCATAAAAAGACAAGGAGAAAATTGCAAAGCCTGATATATGTGTGTGTGTGTGTGTGTGTGTGTGTGTAAAGAGAGTGAACTGCTTTCAGTGTATTCGAGAGGGTTAGCCTAGTAAATGGGTATTTTTGAAAGCAAAAATCTCTACCTGTCATGTTGCTGCTGCTCATGGAGGAACAATAAAGCCTATTCTGCTCCCATGGTCTCCCTCCTTTCTGCTGTGCAGCTCTGGTGTTTTGATTGCTGCAAGAGGTTTCTGTCTGGAAATCAGGGCTTTGCAACCCCCCTCTCCTAGAATGGGGCTTGACAAGGCCATTTCTCCTTCTCTGGACCTGCCATCACATGGCTGAGCTCTGTCCCTCTCTGTGTCATCTCTACACCACTATTAAAAAAGTAAAGATGCTCCTCAGGGAAACCATTCCACACAGGAGCAGCACGGCAGCTTTGTGACCCCCTTCTGACCCAGCTTCTAGCACTGTGTGGGAGTGGGGAAGTGAATTGTTCTCCAGCTGCTCCGACCTGCAGGACAGCTAGATAAGGCTGCTGTAATTTAGTGCAACCTCAGGAGCCCACACAGCCCCTGGAACAACCCAGAATTTGGTACAGGGAGCATCTACACATGTACATGTATGCAGTAACCAAAATTACTGTTCAGTAAGGGCAGGCTTCTACACGTGCATGCCCGTACTGCACAGTAAATATGGTGACTTATGCTAACTTGAGTATAAATTTGATACCTGCTTCATACAGGTATAAAATGTATGCCCAATTAGTTACTGTGCAGTAATGCATGTGTAGGCATCTTACAGCACAGTGACATTGTGTCTGTGGACTGACTTGAGACTAACTTTAGTCCACACACAACGTTAATGCACTTTAACGCCTGCACACGTAGACGCCGGCTTATTCCCACTTACTGCACAGTAAATTTAAGCTGACATAAATGCACATGTAGACATGCCCACAGTGAAGCCATGTTTGCCCTCTCCCATTCATGTAGTCTGCAAATTCCAGCCTGTTCCTCCTCCAGCAGTAGGTCTGCCTTTGGGGCAGAAGAGGGCCAGAGTGGAGAATGGATGGGAAGAAAGTCTCTCTCTGGAAGTCCAGGTAAGGCAAGACTGAGGTGGAAACCCTGCTTCCTTCCAGGTGTCCACAGCCCCGTTCTCACTACACACAGCTCAACCAGAACAGCAGCCAGGCTGTTCAAGCAGATGCAGAGGTTACTGCAATTTCTTCCCCTGTGGTCCATGTTGGTTATCTTCCTGGTATAAAAATACCTAGGGAGAAAAATCAGCAAAACCCAAAGGTGCTGATTTTATAAAAATGACACTTGCCACCTACAAAAAGTAGGGGGGGGGGGGGGGGGGGGGGGTTAACAGAAAATCCTTGACTGGTCCAAACTACAGGAACTTCTAGAGGGGCCAGACTCATTCATGGCCCATCTGGATCGCTGTCCTTACTCCTACAGTAGCCACAGGACACAGAGGCATAGCTGGGCAGTTCTGCCACCTAGGCAGCAACAGTGCACCAGACAACAGCTGTGACTAGGTCACCACCATCAGCACCACCAACAGCAACTGCTGCTATTTTTGGGAACCCCCCATCCCAAATTTGACACCTGGTGTCCTGGTTGCTTCTCCTTAGCAACACCACTCTCCCCTGCAACAGAGATCCTCCCTGACCACTCTGTGAGCATCCACACGTGCTATTAATTCGCAGTAGGCTTATGCACAGTAAAATACTGCACAGTAAGCCTTCCCTGGAAGCACATCTACACATGCTCCCTGTTGGGAGCAGATTTGTTCCCATCCTGCTCTACCCCCCCTCCACACACACACACACACACACCAGCAGCCATGGGGAGCTCCAGGCTCCCCTGGTTGCTAGCTGAGGGCTGGCAAGAGACACAGGGCTGGTCCTAATGGGCACAGGGCAGCAGTTGTCTCCTGGCCTCATGAACATTGGGAAGGGACTTAATGTGCACTGGGCTGGGAGACAGCTGCCCCTGAAGGGGACAGAGCTCTCTCAGCCCCATGCCCATCAGGTCACACAGCTGCCAGTAAAACTCCTGCCCAGCAGGGGTTCACTGGGAGCTCTCCCAGGTCTGGAGCAGCTGCTGGCAAGCCTCCTGCTGGGTGGGGGGGGAAAGGGGGGGGCAGTACAAGGCTCACCAGTAACTGCCCTGCTTGGTGCAGTGCTGGCTGCATTTGGGGGTGGGCACAGCCTGGTTTTTCAGCCCTTGCTCGCCCCCTGGGCCGGGTTCCCTGCCTCCACTCACCCTCCTGAGCTACCAGTTCCATGCTGGGATTCAGGAGCCAGGACAAGGGGCAGAGAGCTCCCCAGTTCTGGTGCTGAATGGCTCCCAGCTCCAGGGAGGAGCCAGGAGCAGAACAGCACCAGAACAGGGGACAGAAAGGTCCCTGTCCCCTGTGCCCCCCTGCTGTCTAAGCTGACCTGAAGCAAATTTGTTCCCAGTCAGCATCTACACAAGTGTTACTGCACAGTAACTACTGCACAGTGAGCACATCTACATGTTCATTAATGCACCCTAATTACTGTGCATTTAGCTTAGTATAGTACATCCTTAATGAGGTACTAACTGAATGTACAGTAACTAGAGTACGGCACAGTACCACCGGCATACAGTTATTTTGTGATGTTTACTACACATTAGCCTAATAACACTGCAGTTGGCTATTAGCACAGTTTTTAACCTCCACACTACTGTGCAGTTTTATTAGGCTAATGTGCAGTAACCGTCTCATGTAGACAAGCCCAGTTACTCTAGTACCTGTATTTACAGGTACTGACTAACTGTGCAGTAGCCTAATTTACTGCACAATAAATGTGTGCACATGTAGACAGTGATGCTTTACTGCACAGTAGATTAGTCTACTACATAATAAAGTTTCTTGTGTAGATGCACCTAGTTACAGGTTACTTAATGCCCTGAAACATGTGGTTTTGTATCCCTTCCACAACTCCTGGCTTCCAGTGTTCCTGATAGGATTTATATTCCTAACCTTTCCTGAAGATTTGCTTTCTCTTGTTAAAATACATTGTTTACCAGACAGTTTAAAAAGCAGGTACATCTTTGCACTTGTCATCTTGTGGTGAGCTACCTGCTTTGAAGAATGGTGTCTTTGGTCTCTAGATAAACTCCTTGAAGCTTTTCTCTGGGCCCTGGTATCAAAGGGAACTCCACTGTCACCTCTGTCGACAAAGGAAAACGTTCTAAACTCTATGCCTTCCTTGTACTGACAGAGCAGCACAAGTACAAAGTGAACATTTTTGCCACACCTGTGAGATCTACTTTTTATCTCTATGTAGACTTCTCCCTATTGTGACTGTGTGAAATTTTGAGGCAGCTGTCTGTATTCTGGGGGTAAACTGATTAGTCATCATTAAAGAAAGAGAACCAAATGCAGGAAACTTTACTCGCTCCCCACAAAGACAGGGGAGCACGGCTTGGGTATTGATGATTCCATGAAAGATATTTAATATCAGACTGATTCCTTGAGCATCCCTGCAGAGAACGAATGGAGGAATGCTCCTTTAGAGATGGATTTCAACTGTTTCATGAGCCTGGTGTTACCTGCGCCTTTGCAACTACAGACTGAATTGCTGGGAGGGACAGGGAAACCAGGTAGAAATGCTCAGCATCATTTCTTCGAAAGAGACAGCAGGGTGCCATGCTGCCTCCTACCTTGGCTGCAACCATGTTCCTTGTAGTACATGATTCCGGTTCAGATTCTTGGCAGGAGGCTGCTTTACCTTGTCTCCTGCAGTCAGGAGTTAGAAGACATCTTCTCCCAGTAAGTGCTAACCCTCTAGAATGTCCTGTGTTGCCAAGCCTGGGCAAACCAAGCCTGAGCAAACCAAAATCATGGGTCGGGTCAGCCAGGCAAGTTAAATGTAGGGTGACCAGAGAGGCAGATCAAGTGGGGGTGGGGGGGTGCAGTGGTGTAGATGCAACCCCATTCTTTAATTCACGCTCCACCCAAACTTTAAAACCAACTGCTTGGGAGATGCAGTGGCCTTTCTATTCAGGCAGTGCTGAGGGAGTCGATTGACTTCCTGAATCATTATAACTACCTGATTCTTGTTAATCTCTCTTCACTTCAGGGGTATTAACAATCCTTTTTAATGGTCTCAATGTTCCACTATTCAAACTATCCTCTCTCCTGAAATGTTGCTGTCTGTTAGCCATTCCTGGTTATCTCTTTCTTCTGTTTCACACCCCTGCAGACTGGGCAGCTAGCTAAAAATCTCAAATGTACTAATATTAATTCAGGTGTAGAAATGACTAACACTGCAGTATTGGAGGCACTGTCAAGATATTCAAGAAGACTAGTGTCACAACCCAAAGTTGTGGTTTTTTGTTTGTGTGTGCTTCGGCACCGCTAAATTGTTCCCGCTAAATTGCAGTTTCTTTGCACGGTAGAGTTTTCTGCTGCAGAAGAGAGCCCCGGTGCAAAAAGAATTCCCGCCAATTTGTAGCTTTCTTTGCAGGGTGCATTTCTTTTGCATCTAAGAAATGCTCGTTGCAAAGATGGAGGACTCCACGAACACCAGGAGGAGGAGACTTCACGCTGTGTGAAGATCTCTAAGCGCTGCAGATCCTTACGGACCCAGCGCATTTCAAGCAGGCAACAGGGGTCTGATCAGCCTCTAGCCTCTCCCCGTCACCGAGCGCAATCCTTGACGTATCCCTCTCCCTGCGCGCAAAAGGACCCACGGAGCCTAGCAAACTTTGTGTGAGTCTATTCCTTGCCAGCTGGAACAACTGACATAGTTGTTCAGATGACCGGACTACCTCAGAGCACAAGTTCCACGGAGCCTAGCAAACTTCGTGTGAGTTGATTCAGAGCTCTTCCGTACGAGTATTTTCTTCGGTTGGCGCGACGGGCTCGCGGTTTAGAGCCTCCAACCAGATGGGCTAGAAGAGTGTTCACGGGAAGGAACTCTAGTCCGCCTCTTATCTTTTCTATCTGTAACCACAACTCAAGCAAGTTTTCCTGCCTGCACCACGACCATCTTTGGTGTAAGTAAAATAATCTTTTAAATCAACCATTACGCGTCCGTGCCTAATTCCAGATCCCACGGGTCTCTCTCTGACCCCGCGTGCCTGGGCTGCTGGCCACAGTCCGCGTGCGCAAAGACGGGTCCGCATACCGCTCCCGGCCCGCTCATGGCGACATGGATGGGTTCGGGAGGCGGCCCGCACAACTAGACTATGTTTTATAAATCTGAATACAAGAACTTTTAACTGTAATGACTACAGGACAAATGAAACCATATATTTTGACTATGTTTTGCCTACTTTGTGTTTTTTTAACTTTATACATAATCTAAGAAATTAGTGCATATTCCAATAAAGTTATATTTGTCTTTGCTTCAATCTTAAACTGAATAATGTAGCACTAGGACCCTAATTAGTAAAGCTCTCCCCTCCTCTCCTTTCCTCACTTCCTCCCCAAGCCACCAGCCCAGACAGCCTGTGAACTATCAGGACCAGAATGCTCAGTGTTTTTTTGGCCAATTCACTCAATGAATGACTAAAGGGTTGATATCAGCCCCATTTGACAGGTAGGGAAACTGAAGCACAAGGCCAATTTGGTTCACAAAGAATCATGGACCTTGACCCACACAGAAACAGTTAGCTTCCTGTTTTTAGAGGGGACTATTAAGTGTGAACAACAGGGCTTTTGGGGACAACTAAAGGAATAAGGAGAGGAATGAGGGTCAGAGGTTTATAACAAGTGCCCCATGGGGGGACACCAAGCAGATCACACCAGCCAGTGACCACTGGCCCTCAAAAATGAGGTACAAGGAAGCTTAGTGACTGGCCAGCAGGGGGTCAGACCTGATGATCTGTTTAGGTCCCTTCTGACCCTAAGCACTATAAAACTATGATGTGAGCCCCAGTCACACAAGTGCCAGAGTACAATCTTAACTTCTGTGCCATCCCGGTTCTCATTATCAGACTACTAAGCTCAAATTTCACATTAAAATTACGCTGCAGCCCAGATCTCTCCGCACTGACACAGAGTGACAGATAAGGTTGTGGATGACAGTGAACTTTCAGCCTCCTGACTTTTACAAGGCAAACGTGTCACACAAAGGACTCCCAGCAAATTTTTTGAGAGCCATCCAGCCTGTTTCTCTGGAAAGGAGGTAGCTAGAAAGCTACTCTATTTGTCAGAAAATGAGGTAGTTGGCTGCTTTCCTTCATTAAACTGCTAACAGGAGGAGCAGCAGATGGGAGGGCTCATGTGGGCTCAGAGAATTCCCTGTGCTTCATGCATTGTGGCCATCCCTGCATTATGGATACCAGGTGTGGGCCCCCTTCCTCTCTGCATATGTTCAGCAACAGCAAGTAGTTGCTCATTTGGAATATCCCAGATGGAAGCACCTGGCCAGATCCTCAGCCTAGGCAAAGCGGTGGTACTGCAGTGGCATCAACACAATGGTGCTGAGCTGCTCTCCCTGAATCATTGGTCTGGCGCTGCTGTCTCTAGACATCCCCTGCTCCCAGTCCACTGCAGCTGCACTGTGCTAAACCACCAGCATCACCTGCTTCTAAAGCCAACCTAGGAGGGAGCACCCAGTGACAGGATGCACCTACATGGGAGTTTAGGTACCTAAATATAGCACGCTAGCTCTCTGATGCTGGGAAAGAGCCAGGGAAAGGAAACATGGCTAGGGGAACAGAGGCAGGGACAGATGCTAATCCTCATTTGTGTGTTAGGCTCCCTGTGCCTGTTGCAACCCAGTGTAAACTAGAGCAGCTTTTAGGCAGCTCCAACATCAAAGTGAGTGGTCCCAACCCCCACACAAAAGAAAGGCAGCTGAACACAAAGGCAATGAGTTAAACGGCCTTTGCACAGACCCACACACATGCTTGGCAGGCCAGTTCTAACCAAGGAGCTGTCCCCAGCAAAGGAAATCTTCAGGCAGGGATTTCAAATGCACTCAACATTAACCCAGCTTTTCCAGGAAGGTAATTGCGACTGCTTCTCTAGATGGGCTAAGAATCATGCTCCTCCCCCATCCTGTTACCCTGTTTCCCACTTCCTGGTCTCTCCCACCTGCTATATCTCATCTTTTTATTATGCAAACTCTTTGAGGCAGAGGCTGTCATCTACTACATATTTGTACAACACAGAGCACAGAAAAGGCCACCCTCGCTGGCCACTTAGCACTGCCTCATTGCCCAGTAATAACATTCCCCCACTGACATCGCTGGTACAACTCCCATCCAGAGTACAATTAAGCCAGGTCCAAAGTGTGGGGCTTTTATGGAACATATTAGCTTCCTGTCCCACGTGTCACTGAAGAAGCCCTTGAACTGATGCCTTGTTCTCCTACTTTAACACTCTTGGCTTCAAATGATTTCTCTTTTCTTTTCACTCTGTGTAACTCACTCTCTCTGTTCCTAGAAAGGAAGATCTCTTCCTCTAAGCCCTAAGAACAATATTGCCAGCTAAATAGTGAGTGTCATGCTGGCATTTCATGTATTCTGCCTCTCACAGCACAGGCCTGACAGCCCCACTTTGAGTGCATTACCTACCTATGAAGTTTGGCTGCAGCATCCAGCAGGGGCAGGGGGTAGCAGGTGCACAGACTGGAGCTGTGGGGGAGCTGGGAAAAATCACAGCATTCTCCTGATCCTGGCAACACAGACTGGCACAACTGCAGCTCTAAATCTACCCAGATTTAGGAGCTTAATGGTGACAGAACTTCTCATGCAAGTAAAGACTGCAGGACCAGGCTCACTAGGAAAACAGCCCCCATGCAAACAGCAACAGGACCTTGGGGTATAACTTGGAGCAGCTGTCTCTGGGGCCAACCCCAGCACAGCAAAGCATTGTGGTGCATGAGGGACTATCTATGGAAACCATTCAGCACCCCAGCCAGCAGCTTCCAGGATCGGGTAGGCCAATGCACAACCTGCCTATGAAGCCAGGCCGGGATGTCACAGGTATCCAAGTAAATACTAACTAGTTTAATGGCTCTTATCCAGGATCAGGGAGTGCTAGCACTATCACTCTACAAATAACCAACAGTATCAAAAAGCCTGCGTGAGGTCACAGGTCTTGCAGCGCATTCTACTCTGACACTGTATAAACCAGTTTTCAGCAATATATTAAAACACACAGGGCTTCTTCACATGACTCCCAGTGTTGTCTGCGAAGTGTAGGTGGCAATTCATTAAAATAAATTTCTCTTGATCCAGCTCATTCTCTGTTTGTTTGCATTCATGCTGAAGGATCTGTGCTGACTTCCACACATTTGCATTCTGCCTTATTATATTCAGCTTCAAGACCTCCCAACAACAAAGCCCATGTTGGGCCCATTGTGCCAGACTGGTTAATTGAACAGAACGTGAACTTGCTGAACTGTGGGGCTTTTGTTCATTCATTCACTTGCAAAGGAACCTGAGCTTCAGCTACTGAACAGGCAGCTTCTGCTGATGCAGAAAAAGCCCTTGGAAAAGATGGGAAATGGGTTACAAGTACTTAAAGCTAATAGGCCAGAATTCAAATACCTGAGGATCTGATATGATTGAATTTGGGGAGAGTACACTTGACTCTGAATAAAAGCCTTCACAGAGCAACTCACCTCAGTTGGAAGTCAGTGGGAAGGACTCCTGTCAATGTAATTGGCCTGGTGGGGAACCAAGGGCCAAGGCTGATGTAGAAACATAGTTGGGGTAGAATATTCCTAGTAGCTGCTCTTGCCTGGCAGTTCAGGCTAAGAACCGGCCCCACAAAGATGTACTCACTGGTTCCACAGTGATGTGCTTGAGAGTGTGGCACCATGGTTTGGACTGGAGGTCTATTCCAAACAGAGTCCCATCCCAGTGTTCCCACCCTAAGCAGAGAGATGGTGTGTGGCAGAAAACTGTATGCTGTACACAGATCAGACCCAATTTGCATTCCACTTCTTGCCACATGCCTCCTGTCCATCTTCAGGTGCGTTACTTAACCTCTGCGCCCACCCCCCCCACCCCCCCCGCATGAGGGTAATCTGAATTATTATCATTATTTGTAGCAGAATAACACTGAGGGCTTGTCTGTACAGGGATAGCAGCAGGTCCTAGCAAGCAGGAACCTGTACCTGCATCTGTGGGTGCAGTCCAGACCTAGATATTCATCAATGAGGCTTCCCCAGGCTTATTCCAAGCACCTGATCTCAGGCCCACCACACACTGAGGGCTCAGAAATGAGCACAGAGGGACACTTGCAGAACAGCCATAGAGAGATGTTTGGAGTATAACTGCAGACCCAGATGGGCATGGTGTAGGCTTAGTGTCAACAGGACCTTAGAGCCTCCAGCAGGGGGCAGGGTCCCTGCTGTGCTGGACATTAGACATCCTCATAGTCAGTGACAGTCCCTGTCCTGAAGAGCTCGCAACAGGAATAGACAACAGCCAAAGGGTGAATGGTTAAACGCTAGCAAAAGGAAGGTAAGTGACTTGCCCAAGGTCACCCAACAGGTCAGTGGCAGAGCTGGGGCCAGAATCCAGGTCCCCTGTGTGTCCTCCCCAAAGTCTGGCAGCCCTTAAACACCAATTAAATTGCTATTGCCAAATGGAAGTCAATGCAAGTTGCTAATTTGCATCTAAAATAACCTTCAGGAGGGACAGGATAGCTGAGAAAGTTATTAATGAGCTCTGCAGAGCTCCTACAAACCAAGTGCTTTATATCTGATCCCACACATACTGATGTCTTACTTATTCTGCCTTGATTTTACATTCTAGGAACCAGCAAACCTAGATGTGACTACACAAGCAAGAAGAGCATCTTGGTAACATATTTCCCTTTGAATAATATCTCAAAAATAGATATATTTGCTCTTCAACACAACTTCTGGAGGCAGATGCAAACTGATTCTTGGGACATTATTATACATTTACATTCTGGTTTGGGGACTAGTGGAACTGTAGATGCAAATATATTAAAAGGGTCAGGAGTGAATGAATTTCTGCATCCTGGAACTGCACAGAAAGGGACAGAGACAGAATGGGAAAATGCTCAGAGGCCCCACTCTCCCTACATATGTGCACACAGGCTGGGACCACCACCTCACAACTAAAAGGTACCGGGGTCTTTTAAGTGGGTAGCATAAGGTTGACCTCAACATAGCTACATGGATGTAAAAACTACCCATGTTGTGTCTCCATTCTGAGGTTGTGTTAAGTCTCTAGAGGTTAAAAGAGCCCCACACACTTTAACCCAATGGGCTAGGGACAGACATTGCACATAAACCAGTTTAAGTGATCAGAAACTGGTTTAAACCTGTAACAGAACAGGCATTCAGGGAACATAAACAAATGTCAAAATGGCTGAAACCAGTTTGAGATAAACCTGGCTGAATGTAGTATCAGACTTAACTGATTTGGCCAAACCAGTTTATGCAACATCTGTCCCAGACCCCTTGCTGGTTTAGGTTAAATCAGAGTCCCCCAGCACCCCTGCATGCTCTTTGGGCTGGGCGGGGCTCTCTGCTCCAGCCAGAGCAGGGACAGGCAGGGGTGGGGGTCTGGTGAGGAAGGGGTTTAATTCCCCCCTCTCTATCCCACCAGCAGGGTCTGCCAGGCACTCCCCTGTTGCTGCTGCAGCAGTGGGGCACCATGGCCCCTGAGGAAGAGGGAGCAGGGAGGAAAGTTAGTCTCCCCTTTACCCCTGCTAGCAGCCAGGTCTGCCCGCCCTCGCCACCACGCTCCCTGCCCCCCGCCCCCCCAACTGGGGGCCCTGCCTGGCCATGCCCCCTCCCTGCAGCTGAAGTGGGGTGGGACAGGGCCCTTGCTGGAGGCAGCAGCCCCTGTCATAATGTGGGGGAGTACGAGCCCCTTGCTCACAGGGGCACTGCGGGGCCAGCACAACTGCAGTGGGCTGTGCGTAGCAGCACCAGGGTCCCGAACGGGCCACAGCCCTGCAAGCCCCCTGCAGTGCTGCCATGCTCCATTGTCCAAAGGAGAGGATAGCAGGGGGCCTATTCCGGGCAGGGAGCACATCAGGGAGGGCAGGCAGATGTGGCTGCCAGTGGGGGTAGAGGGGAGACTAAGTCTCCTCCCTCCCCACCTCTGCCTCAGGGGCCATGGTTCCCCTCTGCTACAGCAGTGAGTGGGGAGCACTCAGCAGACCCCACTCAGGTTCCTGCCAGCGGGATAGAGAGGGGGGAATTAAACCCCTCTCTGGCCAGTTCAGCCCAGACTGGCCAAGCCCCCCAGTGCAGCTTCCTTGCAGGCGAGGGCCAGCTCTAGCACCCCCCAGCTCCAGGCATGTGCCTGCATTGCCTCAGTCCAGAGAGCATGTTTGTCCAGTTACAAACCAGTTCACCCTAGGCAGGTTAGACTAACCTGCAAAGATTGAATAATTTCAGGCTCTGGCCTTTTGAATGTCTGTCCCTAGCCATGAAGACCAAGCCAAAGGATTTGCCTTGTGTGGTGCAGTACAGCTGCTGTGGCACTCCTGAGAGAAATCAGGAAGAAACTGTTCTTCTTCCTGTGCTGGAGAGAAAAAAAACCTTCTTTCTCCTCAGCACAGAATGACACACTGTTTCAGTCAACCTCACCTTTTCACACTCATTTTTTAAGAAGAACAGCTTTTCCCCCAAAATATGTCAGTAACTGCAGATAAGAAACCCCCAGGGAAAAAATAAATAATCAAGGAAATGACCCCAAGGAGTAAAGGCATTAAAGATATTAAAATCTAAACTGCACCAAAAACATTTCTGACTTGCCATTTTTACTGCCCCAAATATGCCACATAAAACAAGTCATGTCTACTGGTGCCTCGGTTATAGGAAGACTCTGCTCAAAAGCCATGTATAATTGTTGTGGTTCTTTGGAGGTAGGGGGAAAGGTTGAGTTATAAGCAAAACAATATAGTATATGGGTGTCCCCCGAAGTGTTATCAAGGCCCCTGTCCTCACAAGGAGATAGCAGCCTACCGTGTCCCCTTCTGATGTATAGAGAAGGCAAACACAGCCACTCTAAGCCCTATGCTTAATAGATGCACGTTTTAAATCATTGGTTCCCAACTTTGGTGCGCAACCCAAATCAGGGTCGCAGGGGGTCCTCAGTAGGGTTGCGAAGGGCCCACACACACACGTACATGCACACTCACGTGCGTGGCCCAGGAGCAGCGGGCTCGCCGCACACAAAGGAGCACACAGCAGGACACAACTTGCAATGGCAGCTCCCCAACCCCCAAGCCACTGCCACACTCCACTCTCAGCAGCCCCCGTGGCACCAGGTTGGGAGGTCCTGTTGGTGGCCAATTTAGGGTCACAGCAAAAAAAAAGATTGGCAACCAGTGTTTTAAATGAATACATCTCCCACCAGCTAAAACTGCAACTGCTAAATTAAAATTGGTATGCAAACACACCCCATTGCACAGATACCCATTGAAAGAAGCTACCCCAGGGACCACAGAAAGGCCTGGAAATTTTGTTAAGAAAAAAAAAAAGATGAAAAACCCAAACTTGACACTGGTAAATGTGTCATAATTAAAACTTTTTAAAGAGCACAGTATTTTCTAGCTGCTTCCTGGTGCCAAACACATGCAACTGTTAATGAAAAGTATTATTCTTGTAGTCCCCATTGTTCCATTAATGCAATAGGGACATCCAGAAATCCAAATGACAAAAGGAGTTGATTGTGTATGCAGGTCTCAATCCCGGTCTTGCTTACTCTAGGCATAAATCTGGAGGAGCTCCACTGGTACCAAGGGGTGTTATCCTGGATTTATACCACCAGCTGAGAAGGGAGCTGTGTTGATTTATGTGAGCAGAGAATCTGAGTCAGACATTCAGAGCAAAAAAGTTTAAGCTGGAAAACTACCTGCATGCAAAATGCAAGACAATTGAGACTTAATGTAGTGTATGTTTTGCTTCTTCAACAGAAAAGATTAAAATAATTGCAGCCTCAGATTCAGTCCTGCAGAGAGAGAGAGAGAGAGAGAGAGAGAGAGAGAGAGAGAGTGTGTGTGTGTGTGTGTGTGTGTGTGTGTGTGTAAAATATCAGTTGCTGCTGTGACTCCCAGCAGCTAATAATACGTACCAATACATGCAGAGAGCAGAGCCTCTCACACTGCCTTGCAAGATGGGGAGTCAGCTCTGGTCTCGTGCAGCTCACAATAAATATCCATCATCTGCAGGAAAACAAACAAGACAGTCTTTCCACGGGGCAAGCAATTCACCTCTGTTTAATCTCGTCTAATGCAGGAGGCTCGCAAGTGTGATTAAGAGGAGGTCAGGGAGAGCTGTTTGCATACACCAGATGCAGTGTTTGTCCTGGTGTAAATAATCTCTTCACCTTTCTTTTTCAGTTCATATTCAGCCTGGGAAGCACCATCTCCTATTTGGGATTTCTGCTCCTATCACAGAGTGTGACAGTACGGAGCGCCATTCACTTCATGACACACACTGTCTGCTCTGCATTTAGTCAAAGGAAGTGTTTTGAATTGGTTTTAGCACCTAATATTTCTAGCTAAACTGGGCCAAATTAGCAATAATAAGCATTGCAGGGACTGAAATGAGACAAGGGCCTGGCTCCCCGTTTCAAATTGGCCTTACCAATTGGGTCCGCATAGGTCAGACACAATATGCTTGTGTGGTGCATTCCTGATTGAGATGGAAATGTGAAAAAGCTCACCATTTCCTTTGAAAGCCAAGGCCCAAATTTCAGCTTCAGGTTCATGCTTCTTACTGCCAATTGAACCAGTAAGAGTTGCAAGAAACCTGGTGGAGAAACGTGCAGCTCCAACTGCACCCCAACGCACTGGTAGTATTGTCACACTGGGTCTGAGCAGTCATCCCTCCTCACCAACTTTTTGCAGCCTGGGGGCTGCTTCCCAGTCAGGATAAATGAAGGAGCAAATAAATGCCACTTTGATAAGTTACAGCTGGAACAACGGAGAACCAGACCCCCAGGGTTGCAAGGCTGTACAATGCCTAGGCCATTGAGGCCTAAGGGCTTTCCAGGGCTCAACTGCAGTTGACTGCAGCTACATGAGACACTAACTGCACTGTAGCCTAATAACACCAGCAGGCCAGGCAAAACCCATGCTGATACACTACTGGGCAGTTAGCTTCTGTAAAAACCCATGCACCGGCACTACTGCGCAGTAGCGCAAGTTACTGCACATTGATTTAGTACTTGTTTATGCAAGTACTAAACTTAATGTGCAGTAACTATGGCCCATTAATAAACATGTAGATGCAATCTGTGTGTGCATAAGAGAAACGTGAAAGAAAAGCAACAGAAAAGAGGACAGAGAAGCAGTGGAAAGCTAAGAGGCTTTTCTGTGCAGAGTGCTGACTGAAAGAGGTTTGGAGCTGCGAGCAGAGAATGTGTCTCCTGTTGTCAGGTTCTTCTCTTGGTCACAGAAATGGGCTCTTTGTATGTTCTTTCTATAAGCAAACAAGGTGTATATGAGACAGCTGACTCCAGCTTCAGTTTCTACTCCTGACAGAAACAAGGCATCAATCAGCAAGAACCTGAGCAAGAACTGCCAATTAACAGCTTGGGCAAAAAAGGGTCACAGTAATACTATAACTGGAGTCTTCCCAGCCCCCCTCAGAAAGCAGGGTTTGCTGTGCCTTCATGGCATCAGGGACACTACCTGCTATAAAAAGCTCACCATTGAATTAGATAAGACAGACACAGAACGAGGGATGAGACATGTCGCTGCTGTTTCACGTCCGGGACACTGAGACATGCATGGGGAAACTGAGTCAAGCTTTTAAAGGCATTTCACCACCTCCCCCCCAGTGGGTTCTGGGCCTGCGTGGCTTGAATGAGGTCTCACAGGGAGGCTGGTCCAAAGCCAGAGAGGATCAGCAAGCTTCTTTGGCAAAGCAGGTGGAGGTGGATATTATGCCAACTGCTGGAGAGCTGGGCAGCTGAATACTATTCAACACAACCCCAGCTCTCTGTACTCTGGTAGCTGTTGCAGCTGCAAGGGTCTGCAACATTTTTGGGAAGAGTGCCAAAAACACTCACAACCTTGACTTGTAAGATGTTGACATGCCAGAGGCATGTGGCAAGGGAGCTGCAAGGGGCCTGATCCTTGTTGTGGCAGTCCAGCCCCAGTCCCCTTCCTGCCATGGAGCCCAAGCTGCCCACAGCAGGTGTTGGGGAGGCTGCAAGCAGCTGCACCAGGGTCCACAGAGCCCCAGCCTGGCTTGTTGCCAGCAGCAGGTGCACACATGCCTTGAAGCGGATGGCAGGCAAGGGGTCTGGGCTGCACCGCCACAACAAGGATCTGCCCTGAGGTGCACATGCTAAGCAGAATGTGTTCACGTGCCATGCTCTGGCAAACATGCCAGGGGTTGCCTACCCCTGTGCTACTACTGCTGCTATGGCAGCATGGGCTCGAGCTGCTATGAGTCAGGGACAGGCTTGCCACATGACAGCTGCAGCAGCTCCATAGTGCAGGCTCCCCAGGGGCCGCCCCTGGTACCCCACTTACCCACCCTAGATGTGCTACTTGGTGTAGGGCTGAGCCTGCCCAGTTCCTACCACTGGGCACCATGGTGTCCTTGCCAAAGCAAAGACTTCTGGAGGGTGCCATTCCAGCACCTCCTCTAAGTCAGCAACTTGGGCTTCCCTGCTTGTTCCCCCCATCCCCATGTTATTTACTATCCAGAGCAAGAAACTAAACTTAGATGTGCTGATTCCAAAGCATATTCCTCCACCCCAACCTTCCCCTTGCTCCCAGTCCCCAGCCCATCTTTCCTCAAGTAACTGCATAGAAGCCAAATATTTAACAAAGGAGAAAGAAGGTATGGTCCTCCCTACCCCACTTCACACACATACTACGACCAAGCAAAATTAACACTACCACTCACTAACAAGTCCATTATTGTTTCCCTGGGAAGGAAGCATTGGAGAAACTTAATCAGCATAGTACTCAAGGGGTCATTAAGCAGAGTAAGTATTGGATTCAATGTAAATCAGCATGTGTTGTGTCAAACAGGAAAGGGGCTGTGACCAGGGCATAAATCAGCTTTTGCAGATACACACACAGGCTCCATCAAGACTCTGCTGCATTAAATACTGTGCAATTTGGTGAGATGCCATAGGAGAAGATGGGTACCAGCTTTCTCCACCCCACCCCTGCTCCATTGTTCCTTGGGGCTCTGATGGCACAAGAACCAGGATTGTGTAGCCTGCCCCTTGCACCAGCCCCTTGGGGAGTGCAGAGCAGGGGGCAGTGCCTGCTCTGTACAGCTAGCCACATCAGGGGAATAAAACTGTGAAACCTCCATCCCATTTGAAACTGCAATTGATGTGGCAATGTAGGTGAACAGACAGCACAGTGATGGGGGTCAGGATAATGCCCAGAAGACGTGGCTCAAGGCAAAGCCCACACAGGCAAGTCACTCAGCACTGAGTTTCAGGAAGCACAGCCAAGCTCACAGCATCACAAAGTACCCCCTTCGCTGTCAAACCTGTCCACTCAAGTCTGCTGTGGTGAGTGACCTTCTAGCTCCCTCCAGTGGCCTATTGGCAGCTCCACAGCGGGGAGAAATTGAGAGATTAGCCAGATGGGTTCAGGCTCCGTAGGAAGCTAGTCAGCACTTTGGAGTTACTGGCCCAGAGGACCCCACACACCTAAGCTGCCAGTCTGCAAGTTACAGGCTATGGCCAGACTCCAGCACCCACAGACCTCCACGAACGTCCCCTCCCCAGGACTGCTGTAGCTGGTTCACCCCTGCCCAGAGTCGCGGAGGGTTGGGGCCTTCTTCTTTCCTTTCCCCAATCATATTGAGCTCAGTCTTGAAAGGTGCAGCCTGGTTTTGATCCAGCTGTAGCACTTACACACATGCCAATTTGCAAGGACAGAAATAGTCCCACTGAAGTCAGTAGGCTTCCTCACATGCTTGAAGTCCAGTCTGCTGCTGGGTTTCAGGCCAGGATGCTCCGGACCTAGGGGACTGGGAGCCACTGTTATTACAACTGCATGTAATTATGTACCGATTACTTCCAGGCTCCTTTCTGTGAAATAGCTGCATAGTTACTTGCTTTACTTTGGCCCCTACAGCCCCACCTACTGGTGAAGACCTGTGGTGAGCAGGGCAGGGCCATTTTTTTTTTTTTTTTGGTAAAAACTAGAAAGTGTCCAGCTTTATAAATGCGTGCCCATTGTGCAAAAATTTTCATTTTAGAAAAAAATAAAGTTTCTGGATATTTGAAGAGGCAAGTCTTAACATTTTCAAAGCCAAACCCTTTGTTTGGTTGGTTTGAAATGACTTTGTGTGTAAACATTCCCAATACATTGAATTAGAACACACATTTAAAGCTTTAGAAACATTTTTTAAAATGTCAAAGGCTCAATATTGAAAGAAAATGTTTCCATTGACCCCCAACATATATGTACTTGTGTTTATTTTCAAATCAAGCTGGGGTGGTATTTCTTTTTGAACTATCAATAAGCTGAAGGATCCACTTCCCCCCAGCTCCAGTCCTCACCAGTCAGACAGGCAGAAAATGTAAGGGTTTTACCTTCCTCTTCATCCTGGGGATGTGACTGACCTCTCACTTAACCACCTCCATACCAATGCAGAGGCCTCCAGTGTGAGGAGCTGGCTGGTTTCTCCTGCTCACTGCCCATAGCAGCCAGGGTTTTTTTGGTGTTTTGTTTTGTTTTGTTTTGTTTAAGACTGAAATCTCTGGCCTAACTAAAGCATTTAGTTTTGATACAGGATATCTGCGTGCTGCTGATCAAAGGGCTGCATGCAGGAGATCACATAAGCTGTTCTAATGACCAGGCTCCTTTCCCTGAAACAGTGGCATAGTTAGTTGCTTCACTTTGGCCCTTCCACTCTTGAACTCTCTGAAATCCAGTTTTACATAAGCTGAGCATTTATTATGCAATCAGTAATGCAGAGGACTCAGTTCCTCATTTCTCTCCCAGGTTCTTAACCCCAGGGCACTTGTAGTGGCTTCCTAACAGCAGGGTAAAAAACCTGAGAACAGTCAGGCCTACATGGTTCAACTCACCCTACACCACAGAGGAATCTGTAAGGCACTTCCTAAATTAGGAACAATGTAGTTATTAGGCCTGTGCCAAGTGGTAAGTATTTGCTTCAGATTTAGATTCGGCTGATTCAGAGGACAGTGATTTGATTTGGAGTGTGGCGGAGGCACCACGGCCAGCACGGGATACTTACCAGTGGTAAGCTCCTCTCTTCTCTGCTCCAGCGAGCTTTGCCCCGAGCCCAGTGCTATGTGCCTCCTTGTTCCCCAAGATGAGGCGGGGGCAGGGCTGGGGCAGAGCTGGGTACCATGCGGGCTCTGCCAGCTCCAGGGAACTGCTCTGCTCCCCAGCCCCTTCCAGTGAGCTACTCTAACCCCTCACACATCATAACCACAGAACACTTTATGAAAACAGAAGCAAACATACCATTTGGTGTGCTGCAGGTAAAACCCAGGGTAGGCAAGGACACAACTAATCCTGCCTGTGTATCGGCAGACAAGTTATTAGGTTAACATATGCTCATATGACCCCAGGAAGTCCCTGTGCTACATAGGAAGATAACCCCCACAAGACTTTGCCAGCTTGACTTGGGGGAAAAAATTGTTCCTAACCCCAAATTAATGGTTGGTTTAACCCTTAGTGGAAGAATACGTTGCTCCAGCCAGATACCTGAGATGCTGTAAAGTGCATGTAGCTGCTACAGTTAAAACTCCCATTTCTATCTGTGGTTAATCTCTGATACTTCAGAAGGAAGAAGAATGGAAGGGAAGGGGGAAAAGGAAACCCTCATAAACCACTAAAACATCCATGGGGGAAGGAGGGGGGCAGAATCCTTCCTGGTTCCTACAAATGACAAGCAGAAGCACTGAAGCATGGAGAGATCAGAATTGGGCAAAAGTTACCTGCACCTAATAGATGAGAGAGGGCAGGTTGGCAGATTAATCACAGCACAGTATGATTCAGGACAGAATGTCAGTGAATTGAAACCGATTTCCTGAGATCCTCTTGGCCAAGTATACATTATGCATATATATATATGTGCACATTTGTATGTGAGTATATTTAGGAATGGGCTGAAGCAGCGCGCTCACAGACCAAAGCGACGTGCTCATGGAGAGAACATTGGGCTGGACCTGTTGATCTTGGGAGGTCCCTTCCAGCTTTAATGTCTATGAAATCTATGAATGTCTGTCCCCTAGCTGAGAGGATAGGATGCTGGAGAATGGTGGGAATGGTAGATGAGAGTGTGGCTACTGAGGCCCATAGTTGCTGGTTTAGAAATAAAAGGCTTGATATGATAAAGGTTGTCTGCTCTATTGAGCGGCCAGCAGAAGAAAGCTCCTGCCCCAGGGTTCAACTTCTGCCCTCCCCCTCTCCCATCACCCTGCACACACTGTGAAAACATGGGAGAGATGGTGTTGCTGAAATAGCCACAGATGGGCTGGGGGTGGGTGCAGGCGGCCTGACATTTGAGAGATGTTTTCTATGATTTGGGGGAGTTTGGTTCACAGTATTTGAGTTCCTGGGCCTGGTAGCAGTGTGAATCACTATTTCTTTACACCATTTATGGTTGGAGGGTTTTCTATCCAGCATTGTACTTGTCTTTGCTCAAGGGGAAACTGTTAAGATTGCAATTTTCCTGCAGCTGATTGTGTGTCACTAATGCCCAGCCTACTATACCCAGTACTTTGACCTGGGCACTAAGGAAAACATCACTCTGGAGGAAACACAAACCGATGAGCTTGTCCCAATCACTCAATAATTCATTGGTTATGAATGCACTCAGATTGGGCAGGGTTCCCAAACTGACATATCCAAAAATCATGTGTCCGGTTCTACAAAATCATGGGATGGATCTACAGAGCATTTGTTTTCAAAATAATAACTGTTTTGCAGTATTCATAATTTTAGGTTTTCCTCCATGACCACAAGGTTTAGACATTTAATTTCTTTATTTTTTTTAATGCAAGCTAAGACTGTCATTAATCACCTGACTCCAGCAGCTGGGGATTTAAGGAAAATGCCAACATCATATGGTTTGTGATCAAACTGTGGCATTTGACAATGCTGTCAAATTTCCAAATACTGCAAGTCATCATTTGTGAGTAGGCCCCAGCATGAGCTGCCTCTCAGGATGGGAGCTACCTTGCACACTGAGTTTTGAGATAAGGAACAGAACCATAATGGCAATATCCTAGCAATAAAAGCTAAGATAACCATCTTCCCATTACTCCAAGCCTCCTCCTTTGAACATAGCAGACATCCTTTCCAGACATGGATACATCCTAACTGTCACTGCTAAACTTAAAGGCCTCCCACTGCTATCTCAGCACCATGAAGGGTCCCTGAGAAGACACCAGGTCAGGTCCTCCATCCTCCCACCCCACTCCTAACACTTCACAATTTTCCTTTTCCAGGCTTTCATTAAGGGATCTGGCATGAAGGGTGGGTTCCTCTGAGAACCATGAACTACCTGCGTCTTGCTTTGACTTCTCCCTTGGGAAAATAGCCCATCTTGACCATGCCAAATACCCCCCTGAAGGATTAAACACTGATTTATTAGGAGTTAAGCTTTTCTGCTCCCCTCTTAGGGGGAGGTCCAGCTATACTGTCCCATCAGTGTTTTTCCAAAGCAAATTGTTTTCCTGTAAGATCTGGTCTTAACTGAGCAGTGTGGTTAATTTTGCACTAGCTTCACATCTTCTGCTTTAGAAGAGCTGCTTTCTTGGCAAACACACCTGTGACGTTCCAGAAAACCCAGTGCATATTGGTGCCAGTCAATGCAGAGCATCAGCTCGTCCTGCCCCTGGTGAAGCAACCCTACTGATCTGTCAGAAAAAGTTTTTTACAGTTGGCATTTGTAGCATCAAGTCATCAACGGGAGATAAAGTGGATAAGAGCTGTGGGTTTTTTGTTCTCTGGGTGTTTCTACCTCCCTCAGCCAATGGGAGCTCTTGAACTGACAGCTCATCCTGAGTCTGGGGTGAAAAGCAACTTCTCTGACTGAAGAGCTCTTCACTCCCTTGCTAAAGTGGTGGAGGCAGCAATGAACTGGTCCTGGGGCTTTGCTTTCTGTTGTTACTTATCTCTGTGGGACTTCACCTTGTCCAGTCATGGTAAGATCAGAAAATCACCTTAGTCTATTTTGAAGCTTAAACCTATGCTGTTTTTTTGTAAGCATGAAAAGATGTGAGGGGTGTGCAAATATCCTCTGCACACCCCATCTTTCATTTTTTAAACTCTGGCCTCTTACAGCTATGGTCTGAGTGGAAGTGAATTATATGGGCGTATGTATCTAGAGCTGATTAAAACAATTTCTCTCCCTCTAGAAAACAGTGTTGTCTGGGGAAACTGTAAGAATGTTAAAGTCTACTTGTGGCTTCAGTTTATTTGTCAGAGACTAAGTTCTGCCTGACCTTGCTTGTTAAATCGAAAGGTAATGTGTAACAATGTGATTGCTAAGTACAGATTGCCACCTGAGTGATTAGCAGGTGTTAATGAAGCATTGTCTGGGCTTATTTCTCACTTGTCTAAGCAAGGAAACTCCTGATTATGGCTGGCCTTAATACTTTGGAGTGGTAACTTCAAAGGAGGGTGTTTTGTCTGAAGGTTTTATTCTTAGCAATAAATGCATAGAAAATGCAAATGGCGTCACTGAGGGTTTGGGGGAACTCGCTTTAGATTAACCGATAGCTCTCTGTTTTGGCTGTGGTTTCCTTTTGGGGTTGAAGAATGCCTGCAAAGAACACAGTTTCTTGTTAAGCAACTAAATAAAAATTAGAATTGTAGAATAGCAAAGCTAGACATGTTGGTAGGAGGTCATCTAGCAACCTCCTGCTCCAGGCAGTATCAGCCCTGTTTGAACCATCCCAACCACGTGCCTATCTAACCTGTACGTAAAGGCTTCCAGCCTTTACAAATTCACTAGATAAGTCTTATTCCTTGAAGTTAGGAAGGGATTCTGAAAGTGAGCCTCTTAGGGAAAAAAAACTACAATAAAGCTGCCTCTGATCAGCACTTCCCTCTGGAGGAACAGATTGAATAGGCACGTGTTCTAGTATCTCTGTTGCCATCACCAGTGCATGAGTGATGCTCAGTAAAGTTACAGGAAGACAAAGTTCTTTGGGTAAATATGGTATCTTTTATTAGATCAACTAAATAGTTGGAAAAGTTCTCTGCAAGCTTTTGGGTATAAACACCCTTGACCGTCTTTCATCTTCCAGCCCTCCCCTGCCACAAAGTACAGCCTAGGCCTGGCTGTACTATCTGGATCTTAATTTTATCAGGCTCCAAGTCCAAGGTGTTGGGATCCAAGGGCCTGACTTTGTGCCAGAGCCTCAAATTGGTTCCCTAATAGCTGCCAGGAAGTGTGTGGGCTTATATTGTGCCTGAGCCTGGTTGTGAGGGAGGTAGCTGAAAATAGCTGCACTCTTATTCTGTGTTTCTCAGGGGCCATGAGCAGAACTCAGAGCACCCTCTGGGCAGCTCAGACCCTGCAAAGATACCTGCACCCTGTTTGCCTGCTGCCTTCCAGGCCCTGTGAGCTCAGCTCTGCAAGTGCACAGATCTCTTGTTTCGTAACAAGTGGCTATATGGTATGGCTAGCAGAAGAAGTGTGGAAGCTCAAGAGCTCTTGGCTTCTCACTTTAGCACCTGGCTGGATTGCCACCCCAGTCCTTTAACAGGCCTTCTTGGAGCAGGGGGTGAGAGCCTACATCTGTATTCTTATGCCATGCTTCTACCCCTGGGGAAACTGGCATCTTCAGCAGGTAGAAATTGAAATGCAGACTTCCTGGCCTGGCAGAAATGTCAGGGTACCCACTTGTGAAGTGGTGGAGCCTGGGCTTTGGGGATCCCTGTGCCTCATTTGCCCTCAGCCTCCAGCTATGCCCTGAGTGACATGACCACATGACAAAAATAATAAAGGCACTGCAATGCAGCCATGTGAGGAGAGGCTGAGGGAACCAGGCATATTTTGCTTGGAGAAAAAGAGATTAAAGGCAGACATGATAGGAGTTTTCAAATACTTGAAAGATTGCCACAAGGAAGAGGGAGAGCAACTGTTCTCCTTTGCCACAAAAGGCAGGACATGAAGCAATGGCTTCAAACTGCAGCAAAGTAAATTCAGATTAGGTATTAGGAAAACACTTCCTCACTGTTAGAGCAGAGAGGTAGGAGAATCAACTGCCCAGGGGAGTTGTGGCATCTAGGTTACCAGAGGTTTTAAAGAGGAGGCTGCATAAGCATTTGACAGCAATGAGTTAGGAACAGCACAACCTGCCTTTATGCAGGAGGGTTGGACCACATGACTTTCAATGTTCCTTCTAGCTCTGTGATCTGTGGGTATGGTTTGTTCTTCTGTTCAGGGATGGTTAGGATAAAAGCCATGTCTGGAACCTCCAACCAGTTGCTAACTCCAGACAGTGTCTTGTGTCTCTGATAGCAGTCCCACGTATGGCCTGACTAGAACCAGCCCAAGAGTGGCGAGGCTGGGGCTGCTCTTTGGCCAGACATACAAGATGTGAGCCTTCTGTGAAATGCTGGTGATGGTGCCCTATAGCAGGGAGATGGGAGCAGCAGGGCTCAACAGAAAGAGCCCAGCCATGTACCGATGGGAGGCTGCTGCTGCTGCTGCTGAGCTAAATTCTGATGAGCTGCAACACAAGCCCATCTCACCTCCTAGGCCCCTTTGTTGTTGCAGAATATGCACTGTCCCTCAAGACCTTTGATGTTGCAACACCCCAGGGAAGAAGGGAAATTCCTCCTCCTGTGGGCAAGCAGAGTCACAGAGTGACTAACCCCATGTGCTGGCCTGAATATCCCCTGGGCACAAGAGGGGACACGAACCCAGCTCTCCTGACTCTCAGCCTGGTACCCTAACCACTGAGCACTCTCACCTGCGGCTGGTCTTCCTCTCACTTCACTTTTAGCAACAATGGAATTACTTCCCAGTTGGTTGCAGGAGCCAGGTTATCTGCAGCCTCACACAGCCCAGAGCACATGCAGGGAATAGGTCTGTGTGATGGCACAAGGCAGTGGAGAGCCAGCATCCATATCAGGTTAAAACTGAGCTGGCCAGAGAGGCAGTGAGATGGGAGGGAAAGAACAGCTCTGGCTGCTACACTGCACATACTTTAGGATCTGAGTGGTTTCATCTTATGCTGGAGTATGTGCCTACCAGAATCATCACACTGTATTTGTCTCAGAAGTCTGTCCTCCTGGGTTCTGATTCACTAGAATGAAGCGGGTGGAAACCCTTCCATTATTACAGGACAACATGCCCATCCCTGTGGCACTCTGCCAGTGGCCCCACTCCTGCCGTGTGCCTTGTGTAGCAAGCATCAAGAGACCACCTCTGGTTTTCTGAGAGATGTCCCAGAACTGGTGTCTATGCCTCTAGAAATAGCTCAGCCCACGCTGCGGCCATGGGTATTTCCAGCTCTGACTGCTCCTGTCACTTTCCCAGATCAGAACTGGCCTGCTTGCCCAGCATCATGGGCACAGCAGGATTTTAGTCAAAGCCTCTTTAAAATTAGGATATGCTCTGCTTTCTCCATAGGCCTTTTTTTTTTTTTTTTTTCCAAAAGGTCACCTCTACATCTATCATGTGTCCTATCCTGTCTGAGCCATTAGCAACTAGAGTCCCTGCTCAGAGACTCCTCCTGATACTGGCCTCCCCTTTAAATGCAGCTCAGCCAAAGTCCTTCACATGTTCTTCATCTGATACCTCCCCTGAACAGAGAGCTGTTTCCTCACTGTTGTGAGAGCTGTGACTCAATAGGTGTCAGAGATCGTTAAGCCACAAAGGGTCCCTGTTGCAGATGGAAGAAAGAGAACATCACGTCCCTGCCACCTGACAGGAGGGCTGATGTCTACATCAGCCAGCAACATGGTCAGATTTTCCATGCAGAACTTTGCATGTCATTGCAGCAGATGGGGCACCTGCTGCCATTACAGATCAGATCGAGGTCTGGGAGCCTGGTTTAGCAAGAAGCTGATAAATAATTTCTCAGAAAACAGCTAATTCCTGTAACCAATGGGTAGTGCTAACCACCTTTCCAGTGCTGCCCCAGACAGGGCCCTGCCGCCTTGATCTTTGAAAGGGAGGAGGATGTTTTGGTGGTTAGACCAGGTATAAGCTGCAAACCAGAACAACCCAGCTCCAGTCCAGTGCAGGCTGGGTGGCTTCAGTGGTGCATCAGCAGTAAGGGGGGTTTCCTCTGCCTACCCTGAGACTGGGCACCTGGGAACTGCATCCACGCTGCTGATGCTTCTCTCCATTCCCTCCTGCCAGCTGCAGTGTGGTTATAAAGGTGGAGAAAGATTATTCTCTGTGCTGGCATGGCCAAAAAGTAATGATCTTATACTGCAACAAGGGAAATTCAGTTTGAAGATTAGGAAAAGCTTTTTCACTCTGAGGGTAGTAAAGCTTTGGAACAGGCTACCTAGAGAGGCGGTGGAATCTCCATCCTCAGAAGTTTTTAAAGATCTGGTTAGATGGACACTTGGCTGCCATGACTCAGGCAGGGATGATCCTACCTTGAGCTAAGGGTTGAATTAGATGGCCTGTGAGGGCCACCCCCCGACCTGTTTTTCTGTAATGAAAATGACTGACCAGCCCATGAAGCTGGGTGTGCCAGGTGAGTAGATGCAAGACTAGTCTCACACATCTTATTCTACATGTGGTCTCTGGCCCTGCAGTTATTGAGGTCTTTGTTGCCCAGCATCAACAGCTGGGGAGGGGTAGACACTGCCCCCACCTGGACAAGCTAGTAACCTGGTAGTCAGGGTATCTCATGGAAGTACCCTGTGGGATCAAACCCTGTCCGGCTAAGTGGAGAAAATGGGACTGTGTGAGCACTCTAACCACAAGGGGAGGAGCGAGATGAAGGCAATACCTCTTGCCAGCTGCGTTTAAGAGAAACCAACTGCCTAACTGCATTTTGCGCAGAGCCCAGTCCTGTCAGGACTCAGCCACCACTCAGCAAGCCAAGCCTGATAAGGGCTCAGACAGAGGAATGCCTGGTTTCCAGATCCCAGTCAGACCGAAGCATAAGCTTAGTGCTGAGCACCTCTGAGGCACTTCTGGACATATCCAGAAGCAGACTTTTAAATCCCTGGGGAGCTTCTAGGGCCAAAACTTAGATGACTGTAGAGTTTAGATGCCACCAGCAATAGGAGATGGCTGAGAAGGGGGTTTCAGGATTGCAGCTTTGGGCTTCAAGGGAATTTGGGTCTCTAAAGCCTCCTTGGGTCTGGCCATGGGGCCCTATATTTCACCAGAGAATTAACCACATAAGATACTTCTGTCTTCTAGCACTAGTTGCTCCCTTGAGATTTCTACCCCAACTCCCCACTCATCCTCCCTTGGCCAGATCTCAGGGGCTGAGCCACTGTAGCTGCAGTCAAAGGACCTTGTGGTGCCAGGATCCCTGAGCAAAGTAGGTCTGTGCAGGCAACATGAGTGTGCAGGATATTGGAAGAGAATCTGCACGGCCAAGCCCAAAGGAGAATTTCACTGTTCCCTAGCATTGTCAGCGAGATGTGTTTTAATTAGTTGATGATCATTTCCGTGTACACTGTCATGTGCTTCTGAGCAACACGTTCTAATTGTTTTCTTGCTGTAAACTGTTTTAATAACACTTCTTGTGCTCTGTGGTTTGGTGCTAGGGGTGAGAGTTAGGTGTGAAAAATGTGTTGGAAGAAATATAAAGACTTTTTTATATTCTACAGTATATTGGCACAGGCTCTCAGGGAGAAGGAAAATTAAAAGGGCAGCTTCCTGGATGGTGTGCTTCGTCATAAGCCAGGGGTTCTCAACTAGGGTCCCGTGAGACCCTTTCAGGAGTACTGAGACATGAGTGCCACCACTGCAGCAGCCTGGTGAAACTGCCTAGACTGCCTCTGTTATCACTCAGAATATGAGTGGGGGGGACCAGACCAGAAAGGCTGCAGCAAGAGTAGGTGCTTCTGCCTGCCTTAGTCTAATCTGCCTGTACATAAGGCATGCAGGGCCTTTCTACCCTGCACTGCAGCAGCAGCATCACCCCAATTGAGAACCACTGAGGTAAGCTGAGGCAGTGTAAGAGTGGTCCTCAACTGGGGTGCTGACAAATCCAAAAAAAGGTGTGGAAGGGAGCCCTGAATCTAAAACGATTGAGAACCACTGCCTTTAAGCAACGGCATTATAACAATTAATGCTAATTGAGAGACCTGCCACTTTCATTTCTTTCCCTGGTTCACAATAGCCATCTATTCTGGAAATTCCTGTCTCAGGTGTATTTTCCTAGGTGTGTTAGAAAACAATTGACAGGTGTTGCATTTTTTTTCATCCTGCAGTAGAAATAATCCAGGTGGAGAAATGACACCAGGCAGAAAGGACTCTGGGCAGAAGTTTATTTTGTACAACAGTTGCTTGCATCCATATTTCTGTCCACTTTGAATGATGCGTGGGTATGCATTCAAAATGCCTTCAAATTCATAAGCCACCAGAATGATCTCATTGAATTTACAGGGATACCAGAGTCATTGGGCATCTCAGTGTTTGGGGTGTAGAGATACAAATTGGAATGGGATAGTTCATCAGATTGGAGTTAGTTTAGACACTTTTCTGACAACAGCTGCAATGTTGCCCCTCCAAGACAGAAAGTTGTAGCTTGAATATGTCACTTTCTGAAGCTAACAGTCTCATGAATTCTCCTTCTGGGCAAGGTTTTGCTCTAATTACCCAAAGCAGCTCTCCAGGTACACCAGCACTGACACATGTGCTCTGGTAATAATTACTAAGGTTATGGTCAAAATGGAGATGCGCATTTAGTGCCCCCTTTCAGCCTGTTACTTCCAGTGCCTATACACAAAGGAAACATGCAAACTAGACCAGGTGGAACAGAGCATCACTGAAGCCAGGGCCAAAGGCAACTCCCAGGGAAGGGAGGTTGCAGAGGCTCTCTCAATTCTTGGCTCAACCATATCCTGAAGAGGAAATCCCTAGGATCCAGCCCACATTGCTGGATCAGGCTTCCTAGCACTGAGGTTATTTCCATCCTCTTTGCACAGTAGAGGGTGTTTGAGATGCTTGCAAGACCTCAGGTCAGGATGCTGTTTCACCTATATGCCTCTGGGGTAGCAGTGTCTTTTCAGGAATGAGCTGTGCAGCAGGGGTGGAATGTCCTATGACCATGCTGTCCCCTCACCCCAACTAGTGAGTGACATAGATTTAAAGTGACCTAGAGGGTCTGGTTTAAAAACATCCTGTCCAAACAGACCTCTCCAACTAAGTTGATCTGAAAACACATTTCTGTTCATTCTTTGCCTTATCCAGTGCTGTTGGTTTCCCTCTGAAGTAGCACTGTGGCCTGCTGAGTGTTTAAGTTACTCCTCTGTACCTCAACCTGTAGGGTCCTTTGTCCCAGATTAATGCAGGGGATGGGGCAACAGGAAAGAGCAGGAACGGGGAAAAGGGATTGGAGTCACCCTCCCTCCCTCCCACACACTTCTCAGCCATTGCCACTATGGCTCTAGCTCACAGCTCTTGTGTGAGCAGGCTGTGGTGCAGCATGCCAACCCAAGCATCTCTTCCCTGCAAGACTGCAAGTCATGGTTGTGTGGTGCTGTCCCTGCCTCCTGCATCCCTCACCATGTACCAGCATGAGTAGGGTTACGAAACAAGATAGCAAACCACAAATATTCATACAGGGAGACAAAATGGGCAGGGAGACAGGATGGTGGATACAGCCCAAGGTGGTCTAGGCAGAAGCATGGGCTTGTGTAGTGTGGGGCTTAGAGGATCTGCATCCTGCTCCCAGCTCTGCCAGACTCCCTGTGTAGCCTTTAGCAAGTCACTTGATTTGCCTCTGTTTCAGCTCCCCATCTATCAAATGGAGGTGTTGCTTCCTTTGTGGGCATTGCAGGCCAGGAACTCTGTCTTGCACTACCTGGCTACACTCTGGGTGGGTATTGTCATATAGGATGCATAGAGTGGGAGACAGGCTCCACCAAAGGCAATGTGAGAAGACTCATGAGGGAAGGATGATACTTTTTGCTCTCTTTTCTCCCCAGTCTCAAAGGGAGAAATTGGCTCAAAGACACTAGGGTGGGTGGGGGGCAGGGGGCAACTTCTTGGAGCCACATTTCATAGTAACACTGAACCTTTTGCTTCCAATCATAGAGAAATATTTTTAGCAGTGACCCCAAGTCCTCTGTAAAGGGACATGCTCACAGGACAGCAGCTGCACAACATTCAAGATAAGCTTCTTCTAGGCCAGGGGTTGCCTTTTTGAGCAGCCGTCACCTTGAAATATAGGTTAGTCTCTGCCCCTATGCAGTGTGGGTAACAGGGTGTGCCTGTGTCATTACAGTTCTCCACCTGCAAAAGCCTCCGTCAACCACAAGACCAGGCTTTCCAGTCCCCATAGACACCAAAGACCCTGGAGTTCGCAAGGCAGCTCGGTTTGGTGTTTATCGATATAACAATGGCTCAAATGACTTCTTCCTCTTCAGAGAGTCTCGTATAACCAAAGCCCTTGTCCAGGTAAGGACAGCCTAATTTGTCACACCTATGCAAGTCGGATACTAAACAGTCCTGATTCAGCAAGAATAAATTCTCTTCTCTTGCCCATGCAAGCTGTCATAATCTTAGTCTTTCCCCAGTAGGTGGAAACCAGGATGGCTCTACTGAAGCCACTGTACCTACACTGACTTACTCCCGTGAGGAATTCAGCCCCTTAATAAATGCAAGAGATGTGCACCAGTGAACTCTGCCAGTCACATCAGCAGTTGGAATCATTTGACTCTTTAACAAAAGATTTCCTGCTGGGCAAGGAACTGAAAAGTATTGTCTCAGAGCTGGGATTAGTACACTGAATGGGTAAAAAGACTCTTTAGGATTAAGGTGGTGTTCTCTAACCCCTGGGTAATACAGCCTGGTTTAAAGAAGTCTGACTTCATCCCAGTCCCCAGGGAGACCAGTGCAATGATTACATTTTTCTTCTAAGCAGTTACTTTTAATTGCTTTAAGCTCTTTGGGGGCCAGGGCTTTTGGGTTAGTTTGTACAGCACTTGCCATAATGTATAGCTCTAACCTTCATTAAGGCCTCTAGGTGCTGCTGCTACACAAATCAGTAACCCAAGCTCTCACTGAGTGAGAGTGCACTTTCCCAATAAACTTTTTTTGGCCCACCTAAAACACACTGTGGTGTTGGTGTCATCTATGCCCAGTCTGTTCCACAGCTTTCTCTTCCATATGACCCATCTCTCCTCCCTACTGTTAACTAACCAGGAAATTACTTTCTCTAGATTGTTCGAGGGCTGAAGTACATGCTCAATGTTGACATCACCCGGACAGTGTGTAACAAAAGAAACCAATCCAGTTTGGACAACTGTGACTTTCAGAGGAAGAAAGAGCTGCAACAGGTGGTTCCCTTTTCTCTGATTTCCTCTTCGGGTTCTCTCATAGCAGCAATTTCAGCATCTGACCCACACCTGTTAGTCAATGGGAGACCTCCCACTGGCTTTCGTGGGCTCTGCGCTCTCACAACACTTCACTCCTGCACATGGACCTAGTGATACTCTGAGACAAAACAGAGCTATGCCTGTGGGTGCTTGTCCATCTTCATCCACCTTAAGTCACTTAGAGCAGAGGGGCAAACTGTCTAGGTGTAACTTCATTATATTGCAGCCATCACAAATGGCAGCTATTTTAGCATTCAGTTTGATAGAAATAAAGGCTGAGGTTTTTCACTGGCTGCAGTGAGAATAAAGTTGGACCCCCACTGTGCTTTTGAAACTTCCATCCATCTGGAGGGAGGAGCCATCCAGTCCCCAGCAGAGCAAAATGCTGCCTCCCTACCTCTAGGTCTAGGACCTCTAGGTCTTTTCCAAATTGGAAGGCAGGACACATGACCGTTTCCCCCCCACCCCCCTCTTGGCACAGACAGAGCAGAACCAAGCAGAGCCCATGGAGTGGGGGCAGGGGGACAGGGGGAAGGATGCCCACTTGAGGCTCAGGGCTCCCTACCCTGCTGCCCCCCCAGGAGCCCCGCACTGGCTGGACCCCCATGGTGAGGTGCCCCCTACCCACTTGGCAGCATCAAGGAGCACAACTCCATGCTGCTGCTGCCACCACCACCACTGCTGCTGGGCAGGGAGGGGGTGCCTGGGGCTGTATTCCCAGCCACGGGCATATGTGTACGTTCAGATGCATGTGGTACCCCCTGCATCTCACTCCATGCAGCCTCTTGCCAGCCTGCAAGGGGACACCTGCTGTTCCTACAGTGAATGGAAAACCCAGATCCCTGCAAAATACTGGGAATCTGGGACAAATCCTGCCCTGGAAACATGCAACTTGAGGCCAGGACTTGATGTTCCCATTTTGGGATTGCCCTTCCCAATTAGGGACAGGTGGTCACCCTACCTACCTCACCTTCACTGCTCCCTCGCACCATCTGGCTTCCTGGTTAGAAGCTGTAGAGCCAGGCTAATGGCTGCTTTATAAAGCCTTACCTCAGGGAGACTACACCTGCCCCCACAGGGTGCATATTCCTGACAGAGCAGGGTCACCTCCCTTCTGTTCCCACACTTCTTCTCTTCTAACATATGGCCCCAGTCAGTAAAATAAGAGTAAAAAAATTCTGACACAGGCCCTGACTTGGGGAGTCTAACACATTGCCTTCTGCTTGCAGATGTTGAAATGCTATTTTGAGGTTTGGATTGTGCCCTGGGTACAAAACATCCATGTGCCAGTTGTTCTCTGTCACTGATTCACCTTCCCCTGGGACCATTGCACCTTCTAATTGCACCCTCACAGCCAAGATATCAGCATTTCTTTTGTGACAGCTGCAGAAACCCACGTGAAGTCTCAGGAAATTGAGACCTGCTGGACATGATGGTTGCAAAGACTTCATTCCAATGAATCAATGATTTTCATATTTGATTTTTTTTTTTTCCAGGAAGATCCTTGAAAAATTTCACATAAAACCAAACAGGGACCATGATCCTTCAAATAAATAAATAAATAAAATTCAGGTTAATAGACAAGCCAGACAGTAATAAATATTTTAATAAAGTAAAATATAGAGGGTACGCTGAGGCTCACTATTCAGAATATAAAATGGCTTTTAAGTACATGCATTGCATTGCATTGCATACAGTTCAAAAGGACTGTGTGGCCACCTATCTGAGACTGTAAGTGCTGCATGTCAAGTGATACAAAGTAGTCAGTATTTGTACATGGCCAACAATAATATATCTGCACCTATGCTGCTTTCCCTTTCAAGAAAAAATAAACTGTCAATCTTGTTCCATAGAGACTTGCCAAGTTTTGCTTTACTCAATTTGATGACATGTTGCTTTGTATTAACCTATGCATTAATCTACCCTATTTAACATGCAGTTGTGACACTTGTGATCAGGCAGAGCTGAAACTTGTGTCTCAGAGCACAGATCTGCTCTCGATAGAAACAACATCCTTTCATCGCTGACATCTGATGCTAGCAATGAATGGTCATTGACCCAGACCCAGGACCTGACGCATCAAGTTTGAGTGGCAAAGAATATTTTTTTCCAAGGGATTCATGCAAAAAGGCATTTAAGCACTTCAGTCCCACCGCTTTCAATAGGATGGCTCTTTCCCCTTCATGGTAGAAGAAACAGCTTCATCTGTACCCTGGGCTTCTAGCCGTGTCTGTAGTTGTCATCCAGCCCAGGAAGACCCACCCCCTCCCCACCTACTAGACTAATTGAAGACCAGGACAATCCACAGCACAGCAGGACAG
>NW_005842279.1:208379-229458 GCF_000455745.1 Alligator sinensis
ACAGTCCCTACTCCTCAGCAACCTGTGGCAGGACATCTTGGTAGCAGGCACAAACTTCATGCACAGCCAATGCCTTGCTGTGACCCAGATCTCTGGCTGCTGCCACCTCCTTACTCCTCTCCAGATCACTCTGCACAGGGAGATTTGGGCTCTCAGAGTATGGCAGCATCAGCAGCAGTGTGTTCTGGTAGGGAGGCTCCTGAGTTTGCCCCAAACCTGGAAATGTCCCATGGTTACACTCAAGATTTCTAGCATGCTTGACAGCAGTGGCTGTGGACAATCACCTGATCAGCTTCACCAGCCCAGTTCTGGGATTGGGACAGGAATGGGCAGGGTGTGTTTGAGCAGGACTTTAGCAAAACCCACTATGTCTGCAGCACAGACAGGCCCCGAGCTGGCTATTGTCCTCTTTGGCCACCTATGCCCCTTGTAAAGCTTCCCTAACTCCTTCAGTGGATGGGCATGCTGATAGAACAGATTGGCATTTAACTGCTTCAAATGCAATCAGTGCTGTTTTTTCTCTGTAGCAATGTGTTCCTTCTGTTCACACGGAAGTCAGTTCTGTTTGGGGCACAGACTCAGGCACGCAGATAAAGCATAGATTTTGTATAAAGCATAGATCTACAGAAAAAGCAACCTCTTTCTTCAGTCAACTTTGAGCAACCTCATCCAGGCTTTATATCCTGGTCTCAGCGTTAGGAAGGGAGATGCTGAGAGAGAGATGTTTAAAACCTGATAAATGTAAAAGCCAAGATGACAGATTTGTGCAGTTCCCCAATTCAAAACACTGTCTTCAGGGCTAATGTGCCTCTATGGGCTTTGCACAACAAGAATGAGGAACCTGCAGGGACACAGCAGGTTACCATGTTTATCACATGCACTAAATATGAATGAGCACCCTGAGAACACAGCTACTGCTTTGCTAGGATAGCAGGGGGTCCTGCAACAGAAGACTGCCAAACTCTTTAAAAGGATATTGCCTAATTCCTATGCAGCACAGCATAATATGATGCAAGGTTATATCTGATAACATAATCTAATGAAGGGACCAGCCTGCCCCTGCTGCCCTTTACACTCAGCAGGTAAACAAACTCTCAGTTTGGGCTGAGAAAAAAGCCATGGTTTATAGCTGCTGTGACTCCCTGGGGACAAAGCGTTTGTTGCCATTGGCAAATAATGTTGGATGAACAACATCTGCCTTCTGAAGCAGATTGGGTGGTTGCCAAAAACAAGAAAGGACCAGGCCCGAAGTCATTTAACACCAAGCAGCACATTAGTATTACCTTGCAGCCAGAGGAAGGTACAAGCCTTAGCAATGATGAATTGCAGCTGTTACAGGCTGTTTACTTAACCTTTCTTAATCACACAGTGCCTCAAGCATTGCTGGGCCTGTCTCTGCTCAAGGCCTGAGTCAGATGCCAGTCCAAGGGGCACCTCTATATTAAAGCTTTGCATCAAGGTTAATTGCTTGCCAGCCGACTCCAAGAAGCAAAGATATTTTTTTTTAATGAAAATTTTTCGTGTTCCAAGCCAAATCAACCAAATCAATTCCAAATCCATGAGTCGGACAAGAACCATAAGTGGGCCTTACTACCAGGAAATATCCTCCACCTCTACCTGGGGCTTCAGATGTTTCCAAATCATTTGGCAGGCATCCTATGTGCAGGCCCAAGCCCAGAGGCTTAGGGTTTGGGTGCCCCCAAGTTTCTCTTGCCCTCAGCCATAAGGCTGCAGGAGCAAGCTAGCAAAGATCCTTGCTAGGCTAGTCTGGATTCCCCCCAGCTGGTTGTAGTCTGGAAGAAATGTGTGTATGCTATTCCAGGGACCAGTCAGTTAACTTGGGGCAAGACACCTCTAGTACAGACAAGGTGTGGGAACAGAGGGAAATCTCTCTTCCAACTGGGGCTAGAAGCAACCACAAAACAACACACATTCCTTTGCAGTGACGGAAGAGCTCTGGGACAGCCTGGGCAGAAATGTCACCTGGGCATGAGGCACATGGATCTGACAACACAGGATGGTTTGGAAGGTGCTGAAAGGGCATCCAGTATTGCATTTACATCTCACTGGCAAATGGAGGGGGATGTTTGAAAACGGCATCAATGCCTGCAGTGCTCTGCACATCCACAGGTACGAGGGTGCCTCACTTCCCTCAAAAATCAACAATAATGGGGCCTCTCAGTGGCAACATGTAGGGGGTGCACGTGCACCCCCTGAGAGCGCTGGTGCACCCCCTGTCAGACCGTGCTCCACTTAGGCGATGGGCAGCGGGGCAGGCAGGAACACTGGTCAGGGAGCGGGGCCACCACCAAAAGTGGCCGTGCTGCTTCTGGAAGTGGCCACAGGACTTCTGGAAGCGGCATGGACACTTTTTGTTGAGTGAAATTGGTCGCAGGGGGACCCCCTCCCCCCAGTCAGCATGACTGGCCGCTGGGGGATCCCCCTCCCCAGTCGCTGACTTAAGTGACACCAGTTGCCCATGGGGCCTCTACTATAATTTGTGAATCTGGGCCTCTCTCTACTAGATGTTTGTTCCGCATTTGTCTGATCAGGTTGGAGCCCTGGTCCCCATCACAGGAGGCCAAGCAACCTACTATGGGCAAGTGAAGGCAGAGCCCTGGAAGCCATCTAGCAGTGCAGGAAGGCAGGGAGCAGAGACCGACTGCTGACACCACACATCAGACATAAGGTTGCATTTGCAAAGCAGGGGATGGATGAGGTTGAAGACTTTTGCCATCTTGAAGAAAGTTTCTGCCTGCTTCAGTTCAATATTGCTGTCAGGCCACCTGTCAACAACTTCCCTTAGCACAGAAACCTCCTAGTCCAGCCCCTCCACAGTACAACTAGCAGTCAAAACACACATACCTGGTACTACCGCTTCCCAGTACCTCCTCCATTGTTGTCCTCTGGAGCTTCTTGAATCTCTTTGAAGAGGTCCTGAAAATCCAGTGCAACCTCAGGTATGTCCTGGCCCTGGCTCCTCAATCCTGGTCTCTGCCAAGGCCAATAAAGGGATGTCCCTCTCCTGGTTATCCATCAGCACAGTACAGGGGCCTCCATATATAGGCTTGCACTGAAGGGTGTGGGCTGGAAGTGGTCTTAGTCTGGAACAGATGGGGCAGGTCTCCTCTGGCATCCTAGGCTTTGCTACATCACGTATCTGGAAACCTTTGACCTTTTCCAAGTACTGCCTGTGGATCCAGGCCCCTTTCCCTCCAGCTCCTTTGGGAAACACCTCTAACCTCTTAGGAAAAGCTTCCACAAAACTTCCCAAGGGACGCCCAGCTTCAACACAACAAACAGGACCAGTAAGGTCCCTTAATTCAGAAGACCGAGCCAGAGAAAAGCATGGCCTTCAGAGTAACAGAGAAATGACATACATGGCTCTGGCTCTGCTACTACAAGGCAGGAGACCACTGTGTTATTTTCTTCTTCACTGCTGTTCCTCCTCCCATCGGGCAAGCAGGGAAGAAAGCCACGGTGATGACAGATGTCTGGTGCTGAAGCCAGGTTGTTACCATATTTCTAGTGTACAGCAGTGAAATTGCAACAGCCTGAAATGCTGAAATGCTATTAACTTAACAACAGGGCTGGATAAGGGACCACTGTGTGTGATCACCTGCTCAAGGCAGAATCATCCCCATCTGCACCATCCTAGATAAAAAAAAAACTAAAATGCTCTTAAAAGACTCCCAGTCAGGCCACCTGTCAAATTTTCTTGGTACAAATTTGCTCCTGCATCTGCGATTAGCTCTTGGTGGCAAGAGTAGGTGTAAAATCTAGTGCATACACATGTACACACCTACAGTAGCTGAATGCCCAAATGCAATAACCCTTCCCCAGGCCACACAGTCAGGGAAGAAGTTTTCTCACCTCCAGTGCTTGCAGACATCAGGGGATTATCTTGCTTTCCTCAGAAGCACTGGGTGTTGGCTGCAAGCAAGGCTGGGGATTTGGACTGAAGTGTGCTGCTGATTCTGCTGCAACTTAAAAGCCCGCTGGTTCTTGGCTAGGGGTCTTCGCTCCTCCACTCAGTCAGACCAACTGCCACATTCGGCATCAGGAAGGAATTTTAGCCCATGTCAATCTGACTATGGGATGTGGGGGTTTTGCCTTCCCCTGTAACGGGTGACATATTCTTCCTTAGATTTCTTGGGCATATTTCCTGTCCTTGCAGCAGCTGACCATTAACAATGCCCTCCTCCCCCTGCTTTAGCTATGGCAAGTTAAGGCTCTTGATGCTTTGGATCACTCTGCTTGGTAGTCATGGGAGACTTGTTCACAAAGTTTTTTTAAAAACAAGTTAGACAAATATTTGGCAGGATTGTCCCCATCTAAATAATCCCAGTTTTCAGCAGGGGGCGGGACTAGATGACTGCCTGAGGTCCCTTCCAGCCCTGCTTCTCTACTATTCTACAATTATATTTCTACAAATTAGCTAAGGGGTAGGTTGTAGCCATGTTGGTCTAAGGACATAGGCAGACAAGGTTCCTTGGGTGAATCTGATATCATTAGATTAATTAATGCTTTTGACAGGTCACCTGCCTCATCTACTTTGCTATGCAAGGCAGCACTGGCCAGTTGGTCACCTATTCAGCTTGAATAGAATCCCCCATTATTCCCAGAAGCAGAGAAGTGTGCCAACTGTCCTTTACCTAGGCCAGGGGACCAACTGAATTCCAGATGCAGGAGCAGGTACACACAGCAAACAAGCAAGCTTTTTGAGTTTCATGTTAGGAAAGGTTACTTCTTCCCTCCTCCCCCCACAGCTGAATCACTGAAGGGCAAACTTCACTGTTTTCATGGCCAGTGTAACACACTACTAAGACTCCTGAGCAGATAGAAGCTATTGGAGTGCATTACTTCAACTCATTTGTTGAGAACATTAGGAGTACCAGCAAGTTTCCTCCCAGCCCCGTCTCAGCATGGGAACCCTTGAGACAGGCAGTGCCTGGGACTGGTGTCACTTGCTATTCTGAAGTGCCTCCTCCTGGAGAAACCTCATATTGCAGAACTCCCAGCTCAGTGTCTTCCTCAGTGCTCCCTGGCCTGAGATCATGACTTGACTCTCTGGCTTCAGTCATTCTGGGACCGTTACCCTTTTTGGAGCAGCGGAATCTCTCGTCCAGTCCACAAGCACAATCCTCCTTCTGCCATAAGGGGAGGGGATCAAGGATTCAGATCTGGTGCTGCATTCTCCCTTTCTCTTGGCTATGCAGGATGTTGCAGCAAGTCTACTTCTCTGCAGGTTGGCCCCTGCAGCAACTTCTCCAGCTGTTTCCCCTGCAGTTCCTGGGCTCTGGTCAACACAGTCTAGACCAGGGCTTCTTGCAGGCCAATGTCTACAGCCAGCTGCCGACCAACCAGGTCTCCTACTCATTCTATAAGCAACTGGTGTTGTCCTCCTCCCCAGTCAGTCCCTACTTCTGGGCTCTCTCTCTTCAGTCCAATACCTACCAGATGCAGCAGGCAAGACTAACTGAGCAGACTTGCCCAGCCCCAGGCCTCTTGGCACTTAAAGGGAAGTAAATTGAAATCTAGTCACATCCGGCTCTTCAGCCATGGATCTCAATGTGTTCACAAAAGATCAGTAACACTATCCCCATGTTACAGATATTGTCTTGGTTTCCACATGCAAGCATTTTTTACTGCCAATTCACCCAGCAAGCCAGTGGCAGATATGGGATAGAAAGAACCTAGGTCACTCAAATCCCAGATCAGAATCTAGTCATTTGGGCCACATTGTCATCAATACATGTTTGGCATTATTTCCCTCCCATTCTCTTTACCACTTTAAGTTAAAGAGGAACTTTCTAGGTCATGCTGGAGTGAAAAGCAAAGACCACATGTGCCTGTAATGTTGACACCATCAGAACAATAAGCAACCAAACACACTCAACCATCCACTGGCATTGGGAAATGCCTGGCACTCGATGGGTATCCTCACAGGCTAAATAAGAAACAGTCATTTAAAAGCACTATCTAAAACCCACTAGAACCAGCCTTCTGTTTAATGCTGTATAAAATGTAACATTCAATCACTGTCAAATTACAACACTACAGAGAGAGAGAGAGAGAGAGAGAAAGAGAGAGAGAGATTGATTAGTGGACCATTATCACAGAAAAATTACTGTACATTAATTAACAGTCAGGTACAGTTTCATATGTTCATTATATAGGCTAGAATTGAAGAACCCTGACTGGGCAAACAAGGCTTCTCGTCAGGCCCTGGCGGTTATTGCTGCTATCACAGAAGCATGGCATGACATGAGAACATGCATAACATTTTTTGAACCATGCCTATAGGGTAGGATCCAAACTGGAAATAAAATTACATGCAAGCTGTCCTCTTCAACCACAGCATTGCTTCATTTAAGGTAACTACCCATTTCCACTGTTGTATTTTCAAATGAATAGCAATGAAATTGTATTCAACTGGACAGAGGATGCCTACTTAAGACATGGAAGGGGAGCAGCGATGGTTTCCACTGAACAAGAGCATTTGATCATATCTGCTTACTCCTCTGCTCCCCACAGATGTTAATTTTATGCATGCCACTTTCAAGACAGAGTAGAGTAGTCAAGCAGAGAAAAAGGGGACAATTATAGCAATGCATACACATACTTTTTTTTTTTTTGTTATAGCATAGCGGCTGGGGATTTCCCTGTTGCACTTAATGGTGCTATGGCATATGTAAAGGGATCTACTCCTGCGGCTCTTCCTTGGACGACCATTTGCTTCCAGCTTTCCTTTCACACTCTTGGGATGTTTCGGGATATTATTTCATACCAGCAGTTAAACATGCTCAAGGTTAAGTCTGCAAATGAATGGAGATCGGAAGGAGCCCAAGTAGAGGTATCCATCGTGTTCATGTGCTTCACTAACATAAGCCACCACCATCCCATTAGGATCATGAAAGCTTCTTTTGTAGGAGCCTGTTTCCCCCAGTTCTATGACAAGGCTATACCTGGGCACAAACTTGATCACAGTATCTTGACTTAGCAGCTGAAAGACAGGTGAGGAAAGACAAAAAAATGGAGGAAGTCTCATGTTAAAAAGCTGCTTAACCATGAATATCACTACCCCACTACCCCAAAGATCACACCACAGTGGCAAGCAAACCAGGTCTTTGGATCTGAGGTAAAAGTTGGCGGTGTAGATTTGGCACGTTAAGAGAACTGACTCAGCAACTTTAAAAACACTATTGACAGAAAATGTATGCCAGGACAGAGCCCTTAGTTTTCTCTCATCATGACACTGATGCAGAAGGCACTAAAGACCTTACAGAATTTCATGAAATGACTGAATGTTGGCCTTCGGCATCAAACAGCTGATATTTGGATGTGCTCCACCCTATGATGTTGCTCATTTACTTGTGACCTGGGCCCCAGACACTGATATTCTTCACACCAGAAAAAGTCGTCTTTTTTTTTTTTAAGTTATAATGTAGCATAGCAACAGAGTCACTAAGCATGCATCTCCATTCTAATGTGTATTGCTAATCAAGATTTATTCTTTCTGAAACAACTGAACTTCTGAGCTATAACCATTTTTTCGGTTTGCTCAGCTGTCCAGGGACCAAGTATATAAAAAGTCATGTTTAATAAGTTATGTTTTGCTCCTCCTCTTTTGTTTACCTTGTGTTAAAAAAGGCAATCAAATGCAAACACAGTATGACTGAGGCTAACAAATAGATTCCACAAAAATAAAAGCATTTACAGATGAAAAGGGAAAGCCAATTTCAACATACCCTATTTTTTTTAAAGACTGTGCTCCTAACTACTGGTACAAGCCAGTCTTAGTTGTAACTAGAAAATGCAGAGGACACCTCAAATGAATGACATATGGCTTGGCAGAGCACTTAGCTCTTTTTTAGCTTGAAAATACCAACACACCCCAGGTATTTTAGATTACCTTTAAAAAAGTAAATGTTTGCCTTAACCAATTTTACCTTAAATATAATTCTTTTAATCCAGGGCTTTTCAGATAAGAAATCCATCATAGAAAATCCAGGGTTTGGTCGGATAGCTGACATGGCCACCCAGTATCCTCCAGAGCTGCTCCGGCGAATGTTATCTGGAAAGCCAGGCATGTTTTCTACAAACATATCTGCTCCACCTTTCATAAGCCCAGACACGTAATACCTGAAAGAGTCACAGCAGCAGGATCACATTGCCTGCTTATTTTTGTATGGACATAAGACCAAATAACTGAAAAAGCAAGGTCTGCTACAGAGGGATGCTGGACTCCACTAAGGTGGAGTACGGTGAGGGACGAACACATTCTTCTCTTTCTGAGGACACGTACAGACTTATATTTGAAGTGTTCAAAATCCTAGAGCATTTAAATTCAGCACTGTGCAGACTAAGTGTCATTACTCTAGAAAACATTATCTAACCTGTACAATAAGTAGATCAAAGTACAACTCAACCTACTTACACCTGTGACCCTGTTCTGGTATGTCAAAGTATCTGAAGACCAAACATCCTGCTTGAGTTGAAATGCCAAGATTTCAGACAACAAATACAGCTCCCATACCAGCTGCTCTCTGTCATTGGGACTGATCATTGACATAAAAAGGTAAATCCACAGAAGCCAAAGGAGTTATTTTATTTTAACTCATGCAATAGGACAGAATTTGCCCCACGTTGTTTGTATGAACTGTGGGATTAACTAAATCAACCAAGCTGATCTATTAAAAGGAAAGAGACATGTATGATGCTACAGTTAGTCACACCAACCCTGTGTTCATGAAACTGGAGAAGTAGTGGTGAGCCACAGAATAATAAAATCATAAGACAATGACTTCGCTGATTAAATTCTGGCATAGCCCCTCTTAATTTGCATAAACCTTTCTTCTCAGATAGGGAAAAGTAAGTTCTACTATCTAAAGAAATACAGGCAGATGAGGAAGTATCTACTGTTATTTTACTTGCTTATGCAAATAAAACAGAACCACCTTGTGGTTAAATTGGCAGTCAGGATAAATGTTGTGAAAGCTATGAAAACTCTATCCAACAGTTTTTAAACTTTGCATTCCTTCTTTCCATCAGCATCTTGATATTTCTGACCTTGGTGCTCACTGCATTACAAATACAATGCAAAAAAAACCTTTCTGATGCTTAACACTAAATAAACACACAACAAAGACTGTCCTGTAGGGGAGAACAAGGATATATCTTTGAGCATGTCTTCACAGCATTCCCTAGCACCATGCTGGGGAAGTTATGAGATATGATGTGCCTGCTACACCTTAAATCAGAGTTGCTCAACCTCCAGCCTGCAGGCCAGATACAGTCCAGAGGCCCAGTGTCATCTGTCCTGCAGGGCCCCTCATGGGTCCTGAAATCTGGTGGTAAGGGAGCAGTGATACTCCTCCCCTGCTACAGGATCTCTGAACCATCTCTGCTCCAGGCCCTGCATGTTGGTAGTGCCCAAGCCCAGTGCGCAGGACTGGACGGGGGTAGCACCAGGCCCCAGGACCTAACCCTGGTGTGAGCAGCTGGAAGGGTGCAGTTCTGGCCCCCTGGGACCCAATCCTGGCACAAGGAAGGTGGAAGAGGACAGTGCCAACCCTCTCCCAGCATTCAGGGGGTGGGAAGGGGGGGAAAGTGTTGGGCCCCAGGGCCCCACACCACTCACCTGGCCCTTGAGGACCATTTCCCTGAACCACAGTTAGCCAGCTTACTGCAGTGCTAGGGACACATGCTAATAAACTGCAGAAAACTTTATGGCATATATCTGGTACCAAAACAAGTCAGCAATATCATTTGAGAGACTGAGCCTCCCCCTTGCTACATACTTCCCAGTGTTGAGCCCTAGCATAGGTAGACCACCGCGGCAGACACCACTGATTAGACTTGGTTGAAACAGCTCAAGTTAATTGTCATGGTGCTGATTAATGATTCCAGAAGTTGTGGACAAGGCTTCTACACTAGTTAAATCCAATTAGGATATAAGCAAAGTTATCCATGGCAATCAAGGGACCTATGACAGAAGAGGTTCTGGCTAATGTTAGTCATTTCCAACACAGGAAACAGACCTAGACTAAAGTAGTGGGGACCAACCTTTTTGGCAGGCCTGTCACCAATTAAGTTCCCTCCTGGAGTGCCATTCAGATCCTTCAACCATCTGATCTGCTGCTCTGCTTTCTGCTCCCTGCCTGCTCTCCTGCTCCTTGCCATACCTGCTCCTGTGCTGCCTGCCCCGTCCCTGGTCTGCTGCATGCAGAGAGGTTGTCTATCCATGCTACTTGTGACATGTATAGCACAGGTTGGCCAGCCCTGAACTAAGGCACTGTGCAATTGTATCAAGTTACTTATAAAAACCAAACTTCAGAAAAGGGGATACGTTTAGGCTCTGAGGCCATAGAAAGTGTTCAGTCCATTCATAAGACATTTTAATTTGGGAAGACTCCTCATACCACAGTAATGGAAGTTATTTATATCTATACAGACAGACATGTAAGGCTGAAATCTTCCCTGATTACTCCTTGTGCTGCCCTGCCAAACTCAGCTGCTCATCGTGGGAGCATTTGGCTCAAGATTTCCTTGCATTTTCAAACCCATCAGTTGAGTACAAAAGCACTGGGTCAGAGAGTCCTGTACCATCCAGCGTCATGCTCACCTCCTTATTCTAGCCAGTGTCAGTTCAGCCACCAACACAAAGTCTTCAGCCGGAGAGAGCTCTACTCCATTGGGAAACCTCAGCCCCACCATTAAGACTTTCACTTCTTTGGTCACAGTGTCATATTCGAACAAGCTAAGGACAAAACACAGTGCATGTATTTGAGTGACATGAAGCAAAATGATTCACTTGCAAACATGTTGCCTTGCCAAGTAGTTTTCTTTTGTTCCTCCAGCTTTTATACAAAGAATGGGAAAGGTAAAGCTGTCAGGGCACACCAAAGATTATTTGTAGATTAGAGAGGGGTGGAGAAATAAAACCAGCTGTCTGCCAAGCAAGCCTCTGTGAGAAGAGTCATCTGAAATATGCTAATTCTTTTAATTTTCAAAGCATGAACTGGGTATGCTTTCGGAATATGCATATAGACATAGGAGACAGAAAGATATAGGAGATATGAATATTACATGTAGAAGGAAGCAAGAATTTGTTTCTATATTGCATATATAGGGAGCAAATAGTGGAAAAATAAATCTGGATATCGTTAATGCTGTCCCTGGCCCAGACATGCTCATAGCTGGAGCAGTCTGATACTCAATTCTATGAGGGTTTGTTTTCCCCCATGTCCAGGGAGGGAGGGAAGTGGGGGGACACCACATAACTTGTCTTGGCATCTAGTAAATATGCTAAGTCCTTATATATATATATATATATATATCAAACAAAAGGTTTCAGACACCAGTAAGCTGTTCTTGCTATTCCTCCCAATTTGATTTCTCTACAGTGGTGGTTCTCAACCAGAGTGCTGTGGCACGCCATGGTGTCTTGAGATCCTTTCCAGGGTGCCGAGGGGTGCCACACAATGTCAGCACAATCAGGTGTGCAACCCTGAGTCACATGATAAACCCAACGGACGTGTCTACATGAGTGCAGACGTTTGCTTCCCCGGGGACAAGAAGCAACAGCACACCTTGTTGCTTCTTGGCCCCAGGAAAGACCTGTGCCACATGCCCTCTGGTGCACAGCAGGTTACGCCGAGTGGGATAAAGGAGGCTGGAGCCAGCAACTGTGCTTGCCCCAGCAGCCTTACATGGGGTCCTGGGGGCCAGCCACATCACTCCTGCAGCTGGGAGCCTGGCCAGCAGCCAAAGCATGGCTCCAGCAGACCAGGCTCGTTTTGGGCAGTGCACACCGCTGCCACACGCCGTGCCCCACATTTTTTTCTGTGCAGGGTCAAAATCACGCCCCCCCCCGCCTGCACTGCAAAGTAGGAGCTCAGGGAACATCTGAATGTCAGGGTGTGGCACCACAGACGAGTCTGCGGTGCCGTATAGTACACGGCCATGCTAGTCTGGACGAGGCTAAGGATCTATAGTATTAAAAATATTCTGACCAGCTGTAGTTTTTCCAAGTTTTCTTGCCCGGGGGATATGGGAGAGGTCACAGAACACCCCCCCCCCCCAAAAAAAAACCACCACCACCCCTAGCCCCCCCAAAATTGCTCTATTTTTTTTTTCCATAGTCAAAAAATGAGTAAGAAATAAAAGATGACATTTTCCAAAGGATGCCTCAAATCTCAAAAGGTTGAAAACCACTGCCCTACAGGAAATGAAGTGCTCTGGATAGATACTTGCCGTCCATCATCTCTTCCTTCCATAACCAGGAGAGGAAAATCCCTCCTTTGCCATTTACTGCTCGAGTCTGTGAAGTAGATCTTCCTTCCATCCCGAGTCAATGTCAGGTCATTCAAAAAAGACAATTTCTGACCTTCAATCGGTGTTTTAGTCGACAAAAGCATTTGCACTTCACCTGATAACAAGAAAAAAAGGAAATTATTCTGTTTCTCTCTCTGTTTTTTTCCCCACTCTGCCTTTCTAGTAATTGAAATACTAATGATCAAGTGTGTGGGTGTAGTAACATGGACCTGGTATGATTTCCAGCCTCAAAAGAGCAGCTTTATTTGATATACTTTAGTTTCAATGTGTAAGATGTACGGTGTCAGCACTCAACAAACAATCCAGCAGTTCATTTCTGCAATGTGCACAGACACAGTAATGGTACATTAAGTTGACAATTGTGTTTGCTTTTAATAAGTTAGCTTTGTTTGGCTCCAAATGCTTTGAAGCAAAGTTATTTATGAATTCAAGGAACCAAATGCCAACTCTAAAGTTTCAGTAAAACGAGTTTTCAACTCCCCTGAAAACCCTAAACTCAAAGAAATTAACTCTGAGGTGTTCAGAAAATTAATCTTTGGCTTATGAAAGCATAGGATGATTTTAGTTGTGATTAACATTTTTGCAAGTGTAGCAAAAGAAATACAAACCCTACTCTGAGAGAAAAAAAAAGCTAAGTACAACCTTAAGTATGGAGTCACTGCTGACACTCATAATGTGTTCTTATTTATACAGATACATATTTATGTTTATTTAAAATATCCTTCCTTAACCAGAGGAAGCAGGAAATCAGCCTTGGGTGTTTTTAACAGATGTTTTTCTCCCCTCCACCCATTAAGCATTTTGATTTTTTATTTTATTTTATTTTTATTTTCATGAGCATTGAGTTTGGGAGACAAAAAGCTCCCAACATTCACAGCTCTTGGCAGGGGATGACATGGATATCTTAAACCTGAAACATTTTATTTTTAGTACATGTGCTATTTTGAGACATGCCATTTCCCCCTTTCCCCAGAGTGAAAAGAATTGTTCTTAGATGGAGACATCCCATGCAAATACAGAGCCCAGAACAAACCCTGTGGGACAATTCTGAATCCATGAAAGTGAAGAAGGCACAATAATCAAGACTATAGGTGAGGAAAACAAAATTTTGTACCCTGCAATTCTTCAAGGTGCAGGGGGAGGGACAGAAAAACCCTTCAAGTTGTGAAGAAAGACATTTCTGAAAGATTTTAAACACTCTGATTTGAAGGATAAGCTAAGGCTCAAATCCTGTAACTGGATCCAGGCAAGAAGGACTACTGGCTCCCAAAGAGGACTACTACCCCACCAACCTACGCTAGAAGGTTCAGGGATCCGGCTAAAAGACTTTGCTAATTGCTAGGGTGTTTGATTCAAATCAGGAAAACCAGGTTCACTTCTCTGTTCGACCACAGATTCTGTGCATCCTTAAGCACATTCCTTAGGTCCATATACTCAGTACTCGGGTACTATCTTTTTTCATGGCAGCAAGCTGGTAAAACACCTTTTGAGGATCTGTGCCTTGGTTGCACTTTATCTTCAGTCCTTAGTTGTAAAAGTACAAACAGCAGCACTTTGTAACCTTGGTAGGAATAGGGCATGAGGACAAACATAGTATCCATCATGAAATTCTAATAGTATAAAAGCCTACGTCTGTCTGTCTGCAACACTTTATTTGCACTCTGATTGGCTGACAGAAACAGCCAATCAATCAGAGAGCTCCAAGCGTGGGGGAGCGCCACCATGATTCCAGAGCAGCACTGAGGACCAGACAAAGGGTGGGGGAGCTGCTGGCCTCGGCTCCCCAACCCCGCTCCCTGCAAGAGGTGGAAAAGCAGCAGCATGGGGTGTTAGGTGGCGGCACTCCATCCCAGCCTCCTCCCTCCCCACCCCCTATCATTCTTGACAGGCAATTGACTAATACTTCAATATTGGACAACGGGAATCACAAGACAATTTTACTTTTGATTGGAGAAATATAGAACACTTATGATCTACACCAGGGATATCAAATTCACCTGGCTTCCCCAGCCTGGATTCAGACCGTGCGAGCAGCAGCTTCAGAGGTTAATGCAGTTGTTGCTCACCCCCTACCACAAAAATGTGTCCCCAGTGGGACACTGTATTCCAGATTTCTACATCTGGCCACATGGTCTTTATTAAGTAAGCATCAGTAGCTCTCCTTTTGCAGGTAGAAACCCAAAGACACAAAGCAGTAATTATATCTAAGTTTTCCCAGAGCATTTTCATCCACAGATTTCAAAGTACTTGACAAAGGAGTTCAGTACCATCATCCCCATTCAGTCATGCAAAATCAAGTACAGAATTCAGGTTGCCCCCCTTACCTTTTTGCCTAACAAAGACAATTTATAGGGCTTTCCAAAAAAAGAAAATGAAAAAACCTACCTGTGACAGGATTGATTTCATATATTCCATAATATGCATCTGCCACAAAAAGGGTATTATTTGGCCCCACTCTGATGCCAAGAGGTCTCCCACAATCGGGCTCATCTTCCCTCGTTCCTTTGGAAACAATTTTAGAGCTGTGTAACAGGCACACTATCTTTACAGAAAAGCATTTAGGAAAGACCACAGTACAACAAGACAATATAACCAGCTATTGAGCTACACTGTTCCCTAGTGATTGACCTAACAAAAAATATAATTATTCCAAATAAGGCTAACTAAATTTTTTAAATTATTATTTTAATTAAAACCAAGTTGTCATAGATTGCTAGAAAATATATCTGATTTTTCACTGGAACCCCCTGTATTTCCAGAGAGTCCATTAGGATTATCCAAGCATACTGATCTTCAGGACAGTTTAAATACGGTTAAATAGAAGTGGCCATATCTTCAGTGGTTGTAATCAGAAAATACATAATTAGAGGATCTCACCCAAGTGCTATGATAAGTGGTATAAAAATGACTGGAACAAATTAAAAGGAATTCAGCTTAGAGGCTGTAATTCCATTTGCCACCTCATGCCTAATACCGCAAAATGACTCTTGTTTTTACTAAAGCTGTATTTTCTCCCCAGCACCAATCTGAACACAGTAGAGAGGGAATTTTGTTCTGAACTTTCTTGACTTGGGGACGGTTTAAACCTGGACTCAAAGCAATGCTTGTAGATTAGGCATTGAAAGTAAACACTTAGTACATTTAGGTAACATGCCTAGCCCAATAAAGATGACAAAGCACTTTTAATATAAAAAAAATAAAATAAAAATCACACAATGGGCCCCTGTTCCTCAAGCAGCAGGAAGGCACCACTACCTGATCTGTACAGAGATTGCAAGATGGGTGTACAGGGGACGACATATACAGCATTCCCCCTAGGTCCACACAGTTGTTTAAAAAGCTAGGTATAGCCTAGTTTTGTACTATATAGTGGCAGACTGGACTTACTGTCATTGTCTAGGTGTTCCCCTATTTATTATAAAAAGCATTGTAATGCCTTTTAATAAATCATATTTTAGGGACATGAACAACCACAAGGATATTATATTACCCAAAACACTCAAAATAAGTGCATGTTAAAAGCACAGCTTCAGTCCTAGTACTTCATAGGTGATCTGGGCTGTCACTGGCTACATCCACCACCACACAAGTATAATAGACCACGTGTGTACAGCAACAGTCCTGTCAAGCAACACCCCATATACCAGGGGCAGCCAACTCATGACGTGTGCGCCACACGTGGAACATGCAGTCTCTGTGTGTGGCCAACAGGGATGAAGAAACAGTGGTAGATCAGGCAGGGAACAAAAAAGCAGAGCAGCCGCTTAGGCAGTGGAAGGTGATCAGAGTGGCACTTGGGGAGGGTGTAGGTCTTAGCTCCTGACACACCTGCCAAAAAAGTTGGCCCCCACTGCTATATACCATGATGCCACTGCCTCAGTACTGTAAAACAGGTCCCCACATCTCCAATTCTTAGACAAAATTTTAGCTCTTAAAACAACTCTGCTCACATTAGCAGCACCCAATGGCACCAAGAAAGAGGAGAAGTTGTGCATACACGCACCTTGCTGCTAGCTTTGTTTTGAAGTTGAGTTTAATATACTGGTATTTCACTGGACTCCACAAAGCATATAGCAGTTACAATTTAGCATATCAAACCAAGGAAATATTGAGAACCAAATGTTGTGTCTTTGTTTACCAGATGCATTGCTGTCTTCTAAAGTTCAGCTTCTGCAAATGGGCACTGTGCTTTCAAAACATATGAAGGAAGTACTTGCATGAGAGCACTAAGATCAAATGCAAGCTTACTGATCATTGCAAAATTGAATCCAGGGTTTTTCAAGGGCTTGGCAAAAGCATACTGAGCTCAGGAAATATTATTTACTTACTGCAAGGACCATGGCCAAGTTGTGCTAATGTCTGTATTTCCCCATCTTCAATTCTTAAAATCTTTCCATCAGCTGTCCCAGTAAACAGCACATCTGCAAAAACAATGGATATAATTAGCAGGGTTGCAAAATATACAGGAGCTTTTTTACAAGTGATAAATGCCAAATGGTGGCACTGAGCTCCAAGTCTGCAAACCCAAGCATTTAAAAAGCAAATTCAGTTGAAGATAGCCATCTTCCCATTTATTCTTCTACCCTAGCTGCAGAGGAAAGGACAGAGCAAATAACTCACATAATTAATTGGACTTCTAAAAAGGAAAGGGATGGAGTATCAAGAGGGTATCTATCAGGTATCTATCACCATCTAATGGCCTCTCACTTTGACAACCAGATTTCCTCACAACCGAGACAGATATGCCACCCTCATTCCTCTTTACAAGTCTCAAGAAAAAGGGCAGAGCTAACAGCCTCTCTCGCTAGAGCCGATTCCTCCAGGCCTGAAGCACAGTGGGCTGGTTATATTCCTACTGCCTATGCTGTACCCATTCTGTGGAAAGATTGCTTCAATTCTAAGGGGTGTTAATCCAGCTGGAGCTCCCCCAAGTCAGTGTTGCTAAACCAACTTTTTTTGCCAAGTAATGTGAAAGCAATGGGACAAACTAGTTTTAATATGAGGTTATGAACTTAACCCTATCTCTGAAAATTTCTATAGATCTAAAAGCAGCAAATGGAAGATGGTTGAGTTACAAGAAGTTGTAAGTTGTCTGAACTGGATGCAAGTACCACATAGAGAAACAAACAGAGAGCTGGTCTGGTCAGAAGGAAACAGACAACAGCCTTATGCAACTCAACACTTCAACAGAAAAAGTCTGTAGAGTCAAGCAGCTATAGCAGATATTGGGAAATGAAGGAGATTTGTTGTGAATTGCTGGGTGCTTCTTTAACGTGTTAAAGAAAGGTATGGATTTAAAATACCTAATTAGTTTATTAGGAAATACAGCAAGAAGTGAATGAAACATGTTACTGAACAATTCTTGTTTTAAAGGAGGCTCTAGAGAAGCTGTCTAAGCTAGAACACCCCAGCTCCAGCAAACTCTATTTGCTTTCAGTGTTAAAATGTTCAAGGACAAATTTAAGTACTAAAGCCCAAACTTTGTCCCCATCCAGACATATTGTAAGATCCACCTCTCCATAGAGGAATTCTCCCAGCAAATGGGCATGATACCCATAGCTCCACTCGAGTCTAACCCTCCTGATAACGAGCCACTATGCTGAAGAAAGGAACAATCATTAAGACACACAGGCACATACAGTAAAATAGGATTCTGTACTAAATGGCTGCTTTTAAGCTGTGTAACTGCCACTCAAGGTACTTACAGTGTGAGTCTATTCTACATGTTGTATATATGCTTCATTGTTCGTATGGCCTCTGAACAGGGGCAGCAGGTTGCATTCTGGCTGGAGATGGACACAGCTTCATGACAGTTACACTGGGCAAGTGTCAGTCACAAAATTATACCCACGACTCGTGGTTGTTAAACACAGGAGAAGGAGGAACAGCATCACCCTGACTTCCCAGAGTGCTCTAGCCATCAGGCCACAGGTCAGGTATTATCCAAGCCCTATTCCAGCCCTCCCTTTGAAACCAATCCCTTGGACCACAAAGAAAGGGTGATAAGCCAGACAAGGAGGAAGAGAGCAAATTCAGAGAGACAGATACTGCTCTGGAAGGGATGGAACACCAACTTCTAGCCTGGGTCCTTGCTCCAACGTGACAATCCTCCCTACTACTCTCCACCCTTTTTATTCAGTAACTATTAAATGAAAAATGGTCAGGTTTCATGAGGGTGGCTGGAGAAGGGACTGGATAGTATGTGACTTGTGGCCTTAGTCCTGTTCTGGGAAGTCAGAGAAATGTGGGTTTAAATCCTGCCTGCAAGAAGGAGGCCTAGACCATGAGTCTGCTGCTTCCTGGGCAAGTGCCCTGATCATTAGGATACTTTGGACTAAAACATCAGAGGCCCCACATTGCACAGCACGTAGGATTGCAAAGTATACAGAAGTGGCTGAAAAAACTAACTTTTGGGTGCATAAAGTGAAACTGGATTCTGTCCAGAGAAGTCTCCACAGTTTTGGAGAAGAAAGAACTATTTCTCAATTAGCCTCTTAATGAGAAAAAAAAAGTCACAATAAATTCCTATGGTTTCAAAAGTGCTTACCATCAATATTAACAATGGATTCTGGTCCAATGATCTGATTCTCAAACAACCTTTCTGCTTGTCGTAACTTAATATTTGGCTCCAGCACACCAGTCAGAATGGGAGGTTCTTTGAAGCTGCAGAAACAAAATGTACATCTCATGAGTTTCCCATAGAATATGTGAAAAGCGTAAAACACTCTTGAGCAACCAGTTGAGTAATTTTTCTGCTATACTTGTTATCTCTGGAAACATGCCTTGTGCCTGGAAACCAGCAGTCACACCTGCCATCTAGTCAGCAAGCTACAATATTGCCCAATTTACCACCCAACCACACACTGATGTTGGTAAGACAGGAGAAGTTTTGTTTGTTTTTTTCCTCCTTATGCGCTCCAGTTATGAGAGAGTACCAAAGATTTCCACATCAGCTCTGAATCACCGGGAACTCACTGATGCATTCTCATTTCATCTTCCCTGTGAAACGTGCTAGACCAATGGTTTTCAACCTGTGGTCTGCAGACTCCCGGGGGTCCATGAAAAATGACTATGATCAATCAAAAGTATGTGAATACACACACTCACAATTCAAAGGGGCCCATAGCTCCATTCAATATTTCCAAAGGGATCCACAAATGAAAAAAGGTTGAAGACCACTGTGCTAAACTAAATGTTCCAATGTCAGCACTGTAGAATTATGTTTTTTTTCTTAAATTTGTGTGTTGTTTGTGCTGGCCCAATGATTTTCTCTAGCTTGACAGTTGCAAGTTGGTCCTCAACAAGCTTATAGTCATTTTTAGATCAGGTCCAAACTTTGCAGCTACATAAAACTGGAAGAAAGTCTTTAAAAAGAAATAAACACCAATTCCTTTCCAACTGCCATATAATGGGAAACCCGTGAGAAAATTAAATGAATAAAATAAAATTTTTATTGGTATTTAAGTATGTAACATTTGATATCATGTTACAACTTGCATTTGTTCATTAGACAACCTGAAAGCACTGGAACAGAGAACTAGAATGAGTCTCTCACAAATACAGCAACATCCAAGTAAAAAATGAAACAATTTCATATGAGACTCAAACAAGCAAGAACTTACCTGAATAAACACCTGTGTTCACGTTGGCTAAACCAGAGTGTGAGCAGCGTGACTAAAGCACTAATGTTAAGAATTAAGGTTCTAAGGCTGCTCACCGTAAAACATCCCTTTTCATTTCAAAGAGAACAGGATCAGATCCTAATTGTTGCCCCTGAAACAGCCTTAATTATTGGGACAAATGCTCCAGCAAATGCAAGTTCAGTCTCTCGGGATTCACAGGCAAGGAGTGCACAACTAGATTCCTCAACCTGACCAACGTGTACAATGCAAACACATTCCAAAAAGCTGTACACAGAACATGTAAAATTTCCATCATGTTCATTCATACATTCCATGCAAAAGGCCTCCCTTGTGGCAAAAGTGTTCCTTGTGGAAATGTTGCTATCTCCCTGTAAATACCAGTCAGGTATGACATGCAGCCCTGACCCAGCAAACTCTTAGCCATTTGACTACAGTGGAATCACTCACGTGCCTGCTGTAAAGCATGCATATCCAACTGTGTTTGCAGGATCAAGGTCACCCTTCACTAATCAGTTCATCTCAGTACAACAGCTACAGATAATTAACATGTTGAAATTTCTTGTGCTTCAGTTCCAAAAGCCAGAAAAGCCTGAATGCTTATTCACAGCTTGCAAGCTCCAGAGAACATGACAACTGACCAGAGGAATACAGTATAAAATACAAATAAATTATCATTATCTTAGATGAATATATATATAAAAAACTATCTTGTGCTACCAAGACATTAAAACTAGGGCTGTGCAAAAGAGTGACAATCCATAGGGTGTGCACGGGGGTGAAACTGAATCTGCAACAGCAGCCTGCTGAAACCCAGTGCGCAGATCTGGGGGCCCACACCCCCTCTGGGAAGAGCTGAGGAAATGATCAGAGAACTGGGGGAAGCGAACAGAGAGCTGGGGGAATCGAACTGAGATTGGTCAAGCAAGACCTACCCGCAACAAACCCGTGCTGGCTATCCCTTAAGATGTTGGCGTCGGCCAGTCCATTAAGGATGGCCTCTTTAATAAACTTTTCTAAGATCTTCCCCGGGATAGAAGTCAGGCTGATGGGCCTATAGTTAGCCGGATCCACTTGCCTCCCTTTCTTGAAGATAGGCA
>NW_005842279.1:233128-243103 GCF_000455745.1 Alligator sinensis
AAAGAGACTTGGGGGTCATCATTGACCACAAGATGAACATGAGCCTGCAATGCAATGCGGCGGCTAGTAAAGCAACCAAAACGCTGGCTTGCATCCATAGATGCTTCTCAAGCAAATCCCGAGACATCATTCTCCCCCCGTACTCGGCCTTAGTGAGGCCACAGCTGGAGTACTGTGTCCAGTTTAGGGCCCCACAATTCAAAAAGGATGTGGAGAAGCTCGAGAGAGTCCAGAGAAGAGCCACGCGCGTGATCAGAGGTCAGGAAAACAGACCTTACGACAAGACCCTACGATGACAGGCTGAGAGCCCTGGGGCTCTTTAGCCTGAAAAAGCGCAGGCTTAGGGGTGATCTGATGGCCACCTACAAGTTTATCAGGGGTGACCACCAGTATCTGGGGGAACGTTTGTTCACCAGAGCGCCCCAAGGGATGACGAGGTCGAATGGTCACAAACTACTTCAAGATCGTTTCAGGCTGGACATAAGGAAGAATTTCTTTACTGTCTGAGCCCCCAAGGTCTGGAACAGCCTGCCACCGGAGGTGGTTCAAGCGCCTTCATTGAACACCTTCAAGATGAAACTGGATTCTTATCTTGCTGGGATCCTATGACCCCAGCTGACTTCCTGCCCTTTGGGCGGGGGCTGGACTTGATGATCTTCCGAGGTCCCTTCCAGCCCTGATGTCTATGAAATCTATGAAATCTATGAACCGGGTTCAGGTCCCTGAACATTCCCCCAGTTCCCCGATTGCTTCCCCCAGCTCTTCCCAGGGGGGTGCGGGTCCCCAAATGATACAGATGACACCAGACTGCCGCTGCTGGCTGGGAGCAGCACTGGGCGCAGCCCGTGCCAAGTGCTGGGAAGACTGGTGCTGGCCCCAACCAGCAGCAGCAGCAACCTGTCCTCCTGCATGCAGATCCAAAGGCCCACACCCCACAGGAGGAGTCCGGCACAGCCTTGCAGCCTTCCCAGGGGAGATGGGCCCCAGATCATGAAGGATGCCAGCAGGCTGCCACTGCCAGCTGGGGCCAGTGCCAGCACCGGGTTCTTCCTGGCACTCGGCACGGGCTGCACCAGGCAGACTCAGGTGCTGGCACTGGCCCCAGCCAGCAGTGGCAGCATGCTGTCATCCCGCACACAGATCCGGGGGCCTGTGGCCCCACAGGAAGAGCCCGGCACAGCCCCACAGCCCTCCCAGGGGGCGTGGGCCTCCAGATCTGCACACGGGATGACAGCAGGCTGCCAGTGCCAGCCAGTGATACGAGTTTTGCTTTGAACAGTTCAAGGTGCAGTTTCCCCGAAACCCCTGCACCTATCTCCTTGAAACTTGGCAGGCTTCATGCACTCCAAAGGGACTATCATCCCTGAAATTTTCATCTGAATCAGGCACAAATCGATAAAGTTATAGGCATTATAGGCGACGCCAGCTAGGAACGGCTTAATTAGTTAGAAAATCTAGTGCATGAAAACTCTGATACAATGCTCCACAATAAACAAATTTAAACTTTATAAACCTATTTAATTTAACGAGGATTAAACTCCGTGATGTGTGCAGGTGCCTATATGATCTATATGCACTAGGAACCAGTGGTTTTCAACCTTTTAGACTCAAGGTTCCCCTCCAAAACTTTTCAAAATTTAGCAGGAGCCTATTTATAAACTAGGATAAGTATTTTGAATATTACTATTAATATAACCATAATGTTTATATTGCAAGTTATTAATTGATTTGATCACTATAATTATATTTCATTCATGTCGCTGCCACCAAAGGCAGGCAGAACTACACCAACACCTCCTGCAGAGCCAAATCAAGCAGCAGCTGTGGCAAGAGCATGTGCTCTACCATGCTTCCAGAATATGGAGGCACTCAGAGCAGTTCCACCTTATGGCAACAGCAGCCTAGAAAGCAATTCCATGGCTCCTGGGCAGAACTGCCCCATACACTGTTTTCAGGAGGCACGTCATTGCCAAACCAAGAAGAGCTACAGCAGAAATGGCGCACCTGCCTGTATAATGTAATGCAAGCATGTGCATCTTTCTGCTGCAGCTGCTTCTCAATTCAGCTCCAGCATGCCTCAAGAAAACAGAGGCATAAAGGATGGTTTCATCCTGCTACAGCAGCAGTGGTGCTAGCGTTGCAACACTTCTGGCTGGCTCTTGCAATACCCTGTTTGAGAACCACAGGTCTATGCAAGACTAACCTCAACGTGGAATCAAGGATATTGCCTTGAAAATGCCAAACACTAACACCATCTTATAGGCTTTGTACAATAGAAATTCTTTTCATGTCTCATTTTCTAGGCAACCCACTTGCTGGGAAATTTGTGCAGTTTTCTTTGTGTGGGTTGCTTAAAACACACTAATCAGGGCCTGTACTCCAGGAGATCTACATACACAGATGATCTTCTTATGAATTGGAGAACTAAAAATTTAGGAACTTCATATGAATTTAGCAAGAAAATTAAAAAAAGGATAGAAGGGCTACTGGAACATCTCACCTTTCAGTGCTTTATGAGAATAAGAAATCCTTCAACTAGGGACCAAAACATCTGTAAGTTCCTTCATTATTTAGGCTGCCTGCCTTAAAAGAGCAATTTAAATAGTTTAAGACGACTTCATACACTGAAGGCACATCTACATGTGTATTAATGCGCTGTTGCTACAGCACATTAATTTTAGTATCTCTAATATGGGGTACTATATAAAATGCACAGTAGCAAAGGCACATAGACTTTTTGTGATGCTTAACGTGCAGTAGACTAATTCTGCTGTGCATCAGCATGGTTTTTGCTGTGACGCACTAATCTGCAGTAGAATTAGTCTACTGCACATTAAGCGTCTCGTGTAGCTGGTCCCTGAAAGGATCAATTCATCCAGCAGCAAAATGGAGCTGAATATGGAAGCTGGGTAAGGGCACACAACCACATTAAAACACTGACTTTAGAAGCAAAGACTAATTTATCTAGCTGTCAATGAAATGAAGAACATAAGCTGAGTGCAGTTACTCTAAGCTGGAGTTTGACTAGGACTCCACAGCAGAGTGCATTTTAAAAACAGTGCTGTGTTTCTGAAACAGTACTTCAGAAATCTGCATTTAAATGTTTTACTGCTGCAAAACAAAGTGTGAAGTTTAGCATTAAATTCTGTATATTGGCAGAAATGTGTAATAGCTTATTACCAAGAGGCAATCAACACTACTATGTCATGTTAACAATCTGTAGAGCAATATTTATCATTTCCCTTTCACCACCCTGTTAAATATTTATCTGATCAAAACAAAGCCCCTTGCATTCATATATCTAAAAGGTATGAAAGGTATGTTTTCTCACATCCTCCCAAAGGCTGGGAGCCCTAGGCAACCTGACTACACACAGTGATTGGAAAAGGCAGTGTTTCATTTTCCCAGCATCCTTACACAAGATGCATCTTGTCAGGCTGCTGATTCATCAGGACATTTCCTACCCAACACGGAGCTCCTACACACTTGTTTGGGAACCCTACAGAGGAGAGTCAGCCAGAACTACATTTGGTTACCACACTGGAGACAAAGATATAAAGGACTGAACTGCAAATTCTACTGACAGCTTGAACATTAGAAGGTAGATTTCTACAGTGGTGAAGAAAGCCAGTCTTACACCTCCTTCAAATGATGACCCAGACAAGCTGTGTAGACACAAAGTGAGGTCAGGTGACAGAGAAACAACAGATTCAGCAGGCAAAAAAGTAGCAGCAAATTCTGAAGCTAGGATCCCCCCCTGGTGTCCTCTTTCAAATTAGAATAACTTTCCAAAACTAAACCGTGTTCACCATTTTAAAGAGTGTGTACTAAACATCACAGTTCAACAACATTCATTTAAATATGAAGCACAGCTCACCTTAGAGGTTGAGGGTCTATTGGACACTCCAGCAGAAGAATTGCTCCAAGCAAGGGAATAATTAGGGTCACAGCCAATGTCATGAAGGTCACACGAAATACCTTGCTGCTGTATGTACTGCGACAAATACACACACACAAAAATTAGGATTACATTTAAAACACAATCTCAATATTTTAAGGCTTCCTCTTATTGCATAAAATTTTGTTTAAAAAAACAAAAACAAAAAAAACACTAAACAATTTCTTACCATCCCTCCCCAGAAAGCTAAACTTTGACTGATAGCTGGCATCAAACTGTGGAGGTAAAGATGCACACACTGAGCAGAGTCTCACAGACATCGTGGCAATGGTGCACAGCCTGTGGGAGCCCACAGCCCATGCAGGATGCGACCCTCAGCCATTTAGAAGTTGGACAGCCCTGAATTAAGGCATTCCATCTGCTAATAGCTTGCCAAAGACTTCTCTGCTCTTGAATAAAAAGAGCACAAGCATAAGAATCCTTGGAAATTGGCCAGAACTCATTGTTTTCAAAGATAATAGACAAGGGGCTTCTCCAAAAGGTCCAAAGAAAAAGTTCACAGCTTCAAGTAACTTACACTGGACTCCCAGTATAGTACCTCTGATGTAGCAATGACAGGTCCCTCAAATCCAGAAATGGACTGATTTTGAAAATGCACATGCTCTAGACAAGAAGGAAAATACACTTTTCCTTTTCTACAGGTCCACCCCAAATACCACAACCTCTCTCAATATGAATGATATGTTTATTTATTACACACACACACACTTTGACTGTACAAAGTCCAAAATACAACGACAGGGCTTATAGAGGGGAAAAAATACCTATAGATGTTTGGAACCCCATGTCTTGAACTGGAAAGGCAGCTACTGAGGCTTTTAGTCATGGTCTAAAACAGTCATTGGCAAATACCCATTCTCTTTGCAGCAAAGAAGCCACTAAAAGCAGTGCCTGGTGGTGGCATATACAAATCCCTGGACCCCTTCCAAGGTACTGTCCTTGATGGGCCACCATCAAACAGGAGAGAAATATGCAGTGTACAAATGCCTCTATGATTACAAAGCAGTTATACACAAACACACTGCTAATGCCAGTCCTCAGGGTAACCACTGAGATTAACTATGCTGTCTCTTCAACAGGGATCTAAAATAGAAGTAGCGTTGGTTGGCCCCCACTGGAATATAAGCACCCACAAGTCTCAGAGCATGAACCCCATCAAGTTTCACAGACTTCATAGACATTAGGGCTGGAAGGGACCTCGGAAGATCGAGTCCAGCCCCCTGCCCAAAGGGCAGGAAGTCAGCCGGGTTCATAGGATCCCAGCAAGATGAGCATCCAGTTTGCTCTTGAAGGTGTTCAATGTAGGCGCTTGAACCACCTCCGGTGGCAGGCTGTTCCAGACCTTGGGGGCTCAGACAGTAAAGAAATTCTTCCTTATGTCCAGCCTGAAACGGTCTTGTAGTAGTTTATGACCATTCGACCTAGTCGTCATCCCTTGGGGTGCTCTGGTGAACAAACGTTCCCCCAGATACTGGTGGTCACCCCTGATAAACTTGTAGGTGGCCATCAGATCACCCCTGAGCCTGCGCTTTTCCAGGCTAAAGAGCCCAAGGGCTCTCAGCCTGTCATCGTAGGGTCTGCTTCCCTGACCTCTGATCATGCACGTGGCTCTTCTCTGGACTCTCTCAAGCTTCTCCACATCCTTTTTGAATTGTGAAGCCCAAAACTGGACGCAGCACTGCGTTTGTGCATTGAGGATCGCTCCCTTGAGGAGCAACCACTCTTCTTGAACTCCCCTCTCTCCGTGGTCATGGTCCCTTAGGGCCTCACTGACAAGCCTCCTGAGCTTGTCAAAGTCGACTTTCCTGAAGTCAAGGACTTCCGTGTTGCTGACTGACTTGCCAGCTTTTCGGCGGATGGTGAAGGTGATCAGCTCGTGGTCGCTGTCACCCAGCTTCCCATCGATCACTAGGTCGCCGACTAGGTCATCCCCAGTAGCCAGCACCAGGTCGAGCAGCACTTTGCCTCTCGTTGGCCCATAGACTTCTTGAGTCAGGTAGAGGTCATCCACGCACGAGAGGAAGCTTTGCGACCGCTCAGATTTTGCTGAGTGATCCTCCCATGAGATGTCTGGGTAATTGAAGTCACCCATGACAACCATGGTCCTGGAGCATGCGGCCTCAGCCAGTTCCCGGGCAAACTCCTGGTCAAGCTCAGGACTTTGGGTGGGAGGTGTGTAGTAGACTCCCACCATTGTGTCCCCTGTGCCGTGTTCCCCACGGATTTTAACCCGTTTAAGTTTCTTTCATAGCAGTATAGTAAGCCTAATCCCCTGATAAACTGAAGATATCCATTACTATTAATGTGAACAGCTGCCCCTGGCTAACCTATGAACATGCCGTACAGTACCCAGTCAGTCAGAATGGTGGAGCACACAGCAAGGCGTTCCGGGATACTGGGTTATGCCAAGGTGACAGCTAAGTAGTCTACTCCCCATAATAGTATTGAACCATGCCAAATATATATCTACTGCCTAGCACAAGGCTACTCCAAGATGGCAGCAGATGGGCCAACTGCTTTGGATGGATTCTGCAAGAACCAGTCCTTCGTTGTTCTTCGACAGGCAAGGTGCTATCCATGATGACCAACCCCCTGGGTGATGGTTCCTCAGTACTCCTGTATTGAAGTTCACCTGAACCCCCAGGCTCCTGGGGCAACTCCTCTCCTTCACTGGCCTGGGCACTAACATCAGCTCCCTTCTGCCCCTCAGTAATTTGGGATATTATGGTAGTGTCCTCAACACCAGCTGCACCATGTGCTCAGTGGCATTACAGCAGCCATCTCTGATGATTAGAGGGCTACTGAAGTTGTGGTTAGACTTACCCATTTCCATGGGTTGGTCGCAGCACAAAGAGCAAATTCTGCACATATTATACAGATATGCTCCGGCAGCCTTGCCCTTCAGGACTGATTAGCGGAGGGGTTCTGGGGGAAGGAGGGACGAGAGAGTGGCCATCATCTAAACTGCTGGCGGCCCTTCGTGTGGCCCCACCCCAGAGCACCAATTGGCAGAGAGGTGTTGGGACAGGCAGAGGAAGGATGAGGGAGTAGTAGCCATCTTTACTGTTGCCCTTCATGCCACCCCACCAGCCAATGCCTTCCCTTCCCAGGCAGGCTGTGAGGCTGGGCTGCAGTGCCAGCAAGGACCACTGGCTCCCACTAGGGAGCCAGCATCTTATTTTTATTAAGTTTTTTTTGTTGTTGATTTCGCAGATAATCTCAGATTTCATGATTTCCGCAAAATCCGCAAAACCGCAATTTAAGTAGACCCCTACTGATGATACAAGCTGAACAGAGTGGTTCAGGAAGTACCACAACCAAATGCCTGCCTTGTGTCCTTCAGGTACCAGTTGTCCTGCAGACATCACCACATGTAGCCCCCTCTCTTTCAATGCCAACTTCCCCAGGGCACCTAAACCAAACCCAGCCTCCTTAACCACAGTACTGGAACTGAAAGCTTGGGAGGAAAAAGCAAGGCAGTGATGTAAAGCAGCCGCCTCCTGACACTTTTGCCTCTGTAGATGCAGAGAGTGAAAAGACTCTGACGCAGAAAATGAAGGCTCAGTGTCTTCTAAAACTACTATTTGAAAAACACTCCAAGCTAAGAACTGTAACCCAAACTTCTTCGTGACACTGAAGACAGCCCAAAGAAAAGAAAGAGAGGAGAGGGGGTTGGAACTCAGTTGCCAAAACCTTAAACCTTATTTAAATCTTGCTTTCCAGAGTAAAGTTCACATATCTGGCCCCAGCTAAGCTTTCTGATTGCACAGAAATACTGACAGACAGAGAGGGTGCAAAGATGACCTGAAAACTTCACATCCACCTGCAGAACCTAGTGAGTCCTACATTTCTGCTCCTCAAACTGCAGCAGCTAAAGCTCACCTGGAGGACAAAGATCTCCAGCAAGCAGCACAGCAAGACACTGCTTATCTTGGTTGAAAAGAAGCAGAGACACCCAGCAGCACAGAAGACAGATCAGGGGGAAAGAGGTGGCTGCAAAGGTCTGCTACGACTTGCCTTAGCTATATCATGCAGCAGTGGGTAGTGCTGAACACAGTCAAAAGAGAAAGGATGCTGAAAGCATTGCAGTGTCACTCCTTTTAATTCCCATCTCCATACTAGGTAACGACAAACTTACATGCTTCAGGAGGAAGGGGCAATCAGGGCTCATGGACAGAAGTGATATCTTTTATTAGACCAACAAGATATTTGCAAAAACATTTCTTTAATTGCAAGAACGGGTGACTGGTGCCTCCCTAGTCTGGGGGGAGCACCAGATTGCCTACAAGGGGGGTGTCGCCCAGCTGCCAATTGCTGAGCCAGTGGCAAAACCAGAAGTGCACTTCCAGCGGCACTTCCAGTTTCGCGGCTGGAGCTTCCAGGGGGTGCACAGCCGATATCAGGGGGTGCACATGCATCTGCGTGCACCCCCTACGCGTCGCCAATGATTGCAAGCTTTCGGGCACAAACACCCTTCATCAGGCATTGGAGAAGACTGTAAGAGTTCTCCTGGGTAGAAATGAAAATTCATATTTCATAGGATTTCACATAAGAGTCAACAGATAGAAAAGTCCTCTAATTTAGCCCCATGATCACCTTGTGGGATAAAGGAGGACAAAGGACCAGAGGGTGGTGGTGGACGGGTCTTATTCGACCTGGAGGGATGTGGGCAGTGGGGTTCCCCAGGGCTTGGTCCTCGGGCCCGCACTATTCAACATCTTCATCAGTGACTTGGGCAAGGGGGTAGAAAGCACCCTGTTCAAGTTCGCAGATGACACTAAGATGTGGGGTGAAGTGGATATGCTAGTAGGAAGGAACAGGCTGCAAGCGGATCTAGACAGGTTAGAGGGGTGGGCCAAAGAAAACAGGATGGGGTTCAACACTGACAAGTGCCGGGTAATGCACCTGGGGAGGAAGAACCAGTGGCACATCTACAGGCTGGGGAACTCCCTTCTCGCCAGTGTTGAGACAGAAAAGGATCTTGGAGTCATCATTGATGCCACAATGAACATGGGCTGACAAAGTGGGGATGCAGTCAGGAAGGCCAACCATACCTTGTCATGCATCCATAGATGCATCACGAGCAGGTCCAAGGAGGTGATCCTCCCTCTCTATGAGACACTGATCAGGCTGCAGCTGGAGTACTGCGTCCAGTTCTGGGTGCCGCACTTCAGGAGGGATGTGGCCAGCATTGAGAGGGTCCAGAGGAGGGCCACCCACATGATCAGGGGGCAGCAGGGCAGGCCCTACAAGGAGAGGCCAAGGGACCCGAACCTGTTCAGCCTTCAGAAGAGAAGGCTGAGGGGGGATCTAGTGGCAGTCTACAAACCAGTCAAGGGGGACCAGCAGGCATTGGGAGAGTCCCTGTTCCCCTGAGCAATCCCGGGAGTTACAAGAAACAATGGACACAAACTAGCAGAGGGCAGTTTCAGGCTAGACATTAGGAAGTGCTATTTCACTGTCAGGGCGACTAGGACCTGGAACCAACTTCCAAAAGAAGTGGTGCTGGCTCCTACCCTGGGGGTCTTTAAGAGGAGGCTGGATGAACATCTTGCTGGGGTCGTTTTACCCCAGTACTCTTTCCTGCCATGGCAGGGGGTCGGACTTGATGATCTGCTCAGGTCCTTTCCAACCCTACCAACTATGAAACTATGAAAGGAACAGGCGGCAACACTGTAACAACTGTCATCCTCCCTCCTGGGGAGCGAGCAGGACACGGCCACAAATTTTCCAGGCTATTCAAAAATACTAGCGTTGGAGAGGGCCGTTGCAGGAGAGAGGGGGAGGCTTGCACCTTTCCTTGTACACAAACACCCCCCAAGATGAGACGCACCTTGCTTTTCAAAGAAAGGAAAGGTCGAATCAGGAAGCTGGAGCAGGAAGTAACGGAGGGGCAGGCACGAGGGACCCTGGCAGGCGCAGCTGGCCCCTTGTGCCCCCTCCCCAGGCTGCCGCTGCAGAAGTGGCCGTGACCGTATTTCCCTGCTCCTCACACACCCGCAACTCCCCACCGGAGC